>NC_064817.1:84435161-84455622 GCF_023721935.1 Panthera uncia
GATGATCTCTTCTTTATCTAGTCTTCATTGCATCTCTCCTGTACTAATGTGTCCTATAATTCTACCATTAGCAAGAGCCAAAGGACTCTCCTTCCAGTTTATGAGTTGGCTCAACCGTCCCCATCTTTCTGTAGCAACTCTCCTTCAGTCCCCACAACCAAAGGAAAAGGGTGGCCACTGTGGCCCATTTGTCTTACATGGCTGATGACCCTCCTTAGAGTTAGTCTTGTGAGATCATGCTTATAAGCATAGTTTTCCACTCCCATGTTGAGGACAGAGAGCAATGAAAGCAGAATGTCTCCTCTGCCATCCAAGTTATCTGATTTCACTGGTACCTTGAAAAAGGATATTGAGCTCACCCTGGCCACATACGTGGGATTTTAGTTACATCAAGTGTTCTTAAAGTGGAACCTGTTGTCTTCTTTCATTTATTAACTGGTTTTATGCCTTTTAAAGATGTAGCACATTTCTAATTTATTAGTAGCATTTTCAATTATAGCCATGCTCATAACACCAGATATTTACATCATCCTGAGTGAGTTTGTAGAACACTTGCACAGATATTTTTTCATCTAGTTCTTATAATATCCACTAACAGGCAGGGTGCGTGCTGTTGTTCCCAGTCTATAGTTGAGTCTTGGATCAGGTAACTAGAGACCATTCTTCTGATGCCTAATCTGGGACTCTTTCCTCTATTTTACATTGTCCTTCTTGCTGTTGAGATCTTCATAATGTATATTTAGAACAGTCAAGAGCCTCCCAGATCTCTTTGACCATGTTGATGATTGCCTTTGGTAGCATTTATTCCTTAACTAAGGTAAGACTGGCTTCCCTGAGAAGTGAGCTGTGCAAAAAGCCAGGTTTGGTTAGGCAGATAATGACATGGCATGGGCCCAGTGTTGGTAGTCATACCTGGAAGTCATCTACAAAAAAAAAAAAATTGCATGCATACCTAGAAGTCCCCAAGGAGAAAACCTAAGGGGCAGGTTTTGTTCATTTGCTTGTTTTGTCTTTGGTCATAGAAACTGTTTTGGCTAACTCAGTGTTATCTCTGCAAGTTCCATCCTATAACAAGCCCTGTTTGATATTCAGCTGTATCTCTTGTCTCTTTTCAGAGTCTGTGTTTCTGTCTGTCTTGTATGATTCCCACATTTGCCAATGTTTCAGGAAAGGGCAATCCAAGGAACACATAGTCATTCCCATCCATTTTGCCAACAGGGGGAACTGGCCCTTCATCAGATGCCGGCTGGGGATGCATGCTCCGCTGTGGACAGATGATGCTGGCTCAAGCTCTTATCTGCAGACACTTGGGCAGGGGTGAGTTAAATTCGTTCTGCCTCAGAGACCTCTGCAGTAGCACTTCCTGCTGGTACTTTAGCATTGGTGCCGAGCTTCAGGAGCATTCAGTAACAGAGCCGAAGGTCCTAAAGTGCTATCTGCCAGCTCAAGTGATGGGGCCGAAAAGTCAATAAAGCCTCCCAGGAGAAGGAAACAGCTGGCATTTCCTTGTGATTCACGAAGCCAGAGAGTTATTTTCCTGGGACAGAACTGAACATTGAGGCAGGTGTGTCATTAGAGTTTCCATCTTCGCTATTATTCGAGTGAGTCCTTAAACAGGTCAGATAACAAAGGGAGCAGGAAGAAGGGTGTGGTGGTAAATCTGTTTCTTGACCTCATTGAAAAAGTCTGCCTGGTGAGGATGTAAGTGACCTAAAGGAAGTGCCTAATGAGGGAGCTGGTGCTATTTTGGTTTGGGTTCACTGAGAATATCCACTTGACAATGAAGGAATCCTTAATTTAGCTTTCTTAGGAAGCCAATTCATTAAGAAACTTCTGGTATGCTTGGAACCCTTGAGTCTCCTGCTTTCTTAAGGTATGTGCGTGCTTCCCTGTGGGCATCTGTAGGATGACCTTGGCTGGATGCCAGTTCAGGCACTTGGGTGAAGGCCTGGTTTAACATGGAGATGAGGGAGGGAAAGGACACCTTGGATGAGATTGGCCTGCTGAATTCATTGGCTGCATGAATTCATTGGCTGAATTCATTGTTGCTCCTTGAGATTCAGAGGTATGAAAACATCACTCCTTTCCCCCTGTTCTGGCAGCCTCACACACCCTGCTGCAGTTACCAGAGAGGATTGCAGAAAGGCCTGGGGAGGTTTTAGGGCTTAATGCCTTATTTTCAGAGTTTAGAGGAGCCTAAACCCACTTTTCCTAGGTAGTATCATAATTCCAGTTTTACAGATGAGGAAATTGAGGCTCAGGAAGTACGAGGACTTACCCAGAGTCAAACAGCAAGAAAGCATGGATTTGGGAATAGAAGAAGGCAGGTCTTCTGACTCATTGTCCAGTGATTTCTCTACGGTACACATACTTCTTGGAGCAGATCCATTCTATTTAATTTCTCATTTATAAAACACAGCAAGATGATCTTCCTGGAAGTGAATTCTGTGGGAAGCAAACGAGGAAAACATAAAATCCCAAAGTCAGTAGCCTCAGTCGTTTTAATATAAAAGCAAATAGCAGGAAGAATTTGAAATAGCTCTTGTAGCTAAGATATATTCAAAGATGTAATTTTGGTATTTTTTTAATGTTTATTTTTATTTTTAGAGAGAGAGAGAAAGAGAGAGAGAGAGAGAGAGAGCGGGGGGGAGCAGAGAGAAAGGGAGACACAGAATCCAAAGCAGGCTCCAGGCTCTGAGCTGTCAGCAGAGAGTCCGATGCAGAGCTCAAACCCATGGACTACAAGATGATGACCTGAGCCAAAGTCGGACGTTCAACCGACTGAACCTCCCAGGCGCCCCTTGAAGATGTAGTTTCGTAAAGAAGTATTTTGGAGTGCTTCCTATTCAGTTACTCTATAATTAAGTATTCACCTACTCATCGCTATCATCAGTCAACATTTAGCGGTACTTAGCAGCCAGCTACTCAGGATTTCCCCAGACTTGGACAATTCAGTAGCAAATGAAAAAAAAAAAAATCAACCTGGATGTGGTTCACTCTCTGAAGACTATGCTGGCCACAAAGTTTAAAAGTTTGATTTCAGATCCACTGGAAGCAAAGAGAACAGAAGACTCTGGAGGTAATGGCCTTTGGCTTCAAGTATACTTCAGCTGTGAGGTTAAAATCTCCCTCGAACTTTTGGGAGAGAAATTTGTGTCTTGGAAGCAAACGGAGCCCCGGAGGTCTGTCCCGTTACACAGAGTTCCTAAAGCTGAGGGAAGGGGAGAAGCGCATCCCCTCCACAGTGGCGATTATGGAGAATTTTTGTGGGTGTCCTTTGGGAGGGATAAATAGCCCCTGCAGCATTTGGGGGCGCCATGCCTAAGGCACAGATAGGATTCCTAGAGATGTCGTTATTTTGGCTTTGGTCATAAAGAAACCTTGAACGCTTGATAGCAAAGGTATGTGTTTTTCCAAAGGTCAGTGTGGACGTTTTCAAGGTTGTGTAAAAATGGCAGCATGCAATTGTTTTTTAAACCCCTTAGTTGTAAGTTGTGTATATTCCCCTGTGCACTGTCATGTGTGAGAAGAGCAGTACCCCCCACTCTTTTGGCAATTGAGACTCTTTTGGCAGTGTGGCCAAAATATAGGGACCAAAGCTGTTGCTGTCTGTGTAGAGATGAGACACTGTGGCATCAGAGTGATCTAAGGGTATACTGCTGGGTTTTCAGTGAGCTCCTTCTCGCTGAGTAGCTGACCAGAAAGGCCTTTCCTGACATTGTTGTCATGTAATATTTATCTATCTCAAGCCCTTGGGCTAAGTCAATTCCTTGGTTAAAGTCTTGTTTTGCTTTTACTTTACACCCACTGAGACTTTGAAAGTAATGTCTCCAGATGCCGTTGTTGTCAATATTGGAGTTCCTTAGGAATGTTCTAACTTGATCATTCCTGCCTTCCAGATGCAACTCGTGTGTTTTCCCTCTAACCCCATGGTTACAGTAAGAGTGCAGAGAGGTAAATAAACAGTTATTTTAAATGATTTTAACTCATTTTTTTTTTCTTAAAAAGACTGGAACTGGGAGAAACAAAAAGAACAACCCAAAGAATACCAACGGATCCTACAGTGCTTCTTAGATAGAAAGGATTGTTGCTACTCTATCCATCAAATGGGTAAGGTTACATCAGTAGTTTTATGGCAATGTCTGTACCTACTGCTTTCACCCCCTGCCTTATATGTGGCTCTGCTAAGTTGTCCATCTGCTTAATTATTTATGAAAAAAAAATAGGAGTTTGTGGTATGCTAGAAGAACTTTTGCTAACATCTTTTTTTTTCCACATAAAAACAGCACAAATGGGTGTAGGAGAAGGGAAATCAATTGGCGAATGGTTTGGACCAAATACAGTTGCACAGGTGTTAAAGTAAGTAAAAGAGTCTGGCATCTGCCTTATCGTACTCTCTCCTATGCCTCCTTCTTCTGCCAACTCAGTGTCCCATCAATCTAACTATTCCTGCCATCCCACTAAGCCACCAGACATCTGCACTATTTTGCCCAGACAGTTCTTTGAAGTGTGCCGGATCTTCACTCAGATGAAGACATCTGTTTTCATATTTCAGAGTCGTAGTCACTGGTGCCGGTATAGAGGGAGGCATCTCAGGACTCATTCAGTATCTGTTCCCTCTGCAGGTTGGTGTTCACCTTCCAGGGAACCATCAGCCTGAGGGTTACTTTGAAGCCAAAAGGCTAAATAGTAAGTGGCGGAGGCTGAGCTAGCTTAGGAAAGACAAGGACTCCCACTCTGTATAGTATAAAAAAACCTCATTCATTCATTCATTCATTCAAGATGTAAAATTTTTTAATGTTTATTTACTTTTGAGACAGAGACAGAGACAGAGAGACAGAGCACAAGCGGGAGAGGGGCAGAGAGAGGGGGAGACACAGAATCAGAAGCAGTCTCCAGGCCCTGAGCTGTCTGCACAGAGCCTGATGCAGGGCTTGAACCCACAAACCGTGAGATCATGACCTGAGCCAAAGTCAGATGCTAAACCAACTGAGCCAGCCAGGCGCCCCATCCATTCAACATTTACTGAGTGGCTGTGCTGTGCAAAGTGCTGGGTATACAGAAATAAACTAGACACAGTTCTTGCCTCAAGGAACTCAACACCTGTGGGAGGAGACAAACCCCAAGGGAGTCTTGGGATCAGTTTGTCATGTCTTGGCAGACTCCAGGTACCCCAGCATGGTACTTGTGCAGTTGCTCTGTTAAATCGCAGAATTTACTGCCAATACCAAGAGGCAAGGTGGAGAATCTAAGATGAACATTTTAGAAGTGAATGGGATGGGTGGCATCAGCACCTATACATGTAGGCCACCTCACCTGTTGTCACTCTCCTTCCTGACAGCCTGTCACTGAATGAAAACTCCGCAAGGGCAGAGATTACATTTGTCTTGTTCACTACAGTAACACCAGCACATAAAACTGCCTGGCACACATAAGTGCTCAGTAGATACTTGACGGGTGAATGGAGATGCCATCCAGAATCTGAAGCTGGATTTAGGCATCAGAAGATTGAAACCATCTGGAATCCTTTGGCGTAGCTTGCTTCTTCAATTCCCAGGCTCTCTGGAGGATGATGGCAGGACCTGCTCCATGAAAAGTACAGAGGGGGCACTGTTTCAATTATTAGCCAGTCTTCGTGAACCAGAATGCTCTGGAAATGTGCTCACGAGGGGAGTAGTCTGGATTTCCTGGGGACCCAAGCAAAATCTGTATTTTGGCGTTATTCCTTGCTAATGCTGCAAACCCCCTGTGACCACTTCCTTGCCTTAGTCCATAGTCCCTTTGCGGGGCATCATTGATTCTGCTGAGTGAAGATCTGGCAGTATTTCAGGAAGCACCGTAGGAACCCAGGGTCAAAGGTGTAGAAGATGGATGAGAATGGCTGTGCCGAGCCCCAAACCCAGCCTGAAATGTTTAGTTTTTACATGATGTCCTTCAGAATCTGCTTCTTTCTTCTAAATTTTGAAGTTCTCAACAATAAGCAAATGGAAACATACCTTTTATAAAGAATTTAAGTGGCTTGTTTTTGGTGGGGGAGGGGCAGAGAGAGAGAGGGAGGGAGGGAGGGAGGGAGGGAGGAAGAGAATCTTAAGCAGGATGCATGCTTAGTGCGGAGTCTGACACAGGGCTTGATCCCACGACCCAGGGATCATTATGTGCGCTGAAATCAAGAGTCAGACGCTCAATCGACTAAGCCACCCAGGCACCCCTAAGTGGGTTTTGAGTCACTGTGATTGTTATCATTAATAACAGAGTATTAGTGTATCAGGGAAAGGTAATACATTACAAGGAATGAAATTAAAGTGTAATGGTAATTAACCTCTTCCTGGGAGCTACTTTGGTTAGGAAAATCATATATATATATATATATATATATATATATATATATATATATTTTGTTTTATCCAGTGAGGCTGTGATTTACTCAAGAATTCCAGAAGTAGCCAGGTTAAATACACCTTCTTTCAGACTGGTAAGAGGGAAACATAAGAGAGAAATGGCCATGGTGCTTTATTTTTTATTTTTTTTAATCTTTTTTTTACTTTTTCTTTTGTTTTTTTTTTTTAAATGTTTTTATTTATTTTTGAGAAAGAGTGTGTGAGTAAGGGAAGGGCAGAGACAGAGGGAGAGAGACACAGAATCTGAAGCAGGTTCCAGGCTGTGAGCTGTCAGCACAGAGCCCAACACAGGGTTTGAACTCATGAATGGTGAGATCATGACCTGAGCCAAAGTCGGATGCTTAACCAACTGAGCCACCCAGGTGCCCCGGCAATGGTGCTTTACTCAGACCTCAGATAATCCTTGTGTTGAAGGGGTTTTCTTTCTAACCTCCTCCAAAGTTATACAATTCAGCATGCTCTCTCTCTGTTCAGCTGTTGACCAGAGAGGCCCCACACCAAGGCCATATGCAGCCTACGTCTCTTGAACAGCATTTGCACTGCACATGGGGAGGGGTGTAAGAGATATTTCTCTCTCTCTCTCTCTCTGCATTTTCCTTAGCCTTATCCTCAACATTATCTGTGCTCCCAAACATATGTATGTATTTATATTTTATATTTTATATTTATATTTATAACTTCATGACAGTTACCTTTTTTTGAAAAAAGCAGTAAGTCAGAATGTGTTTTGTTTAAGAAAACAAAATCTCTGGGAGCAGATACGTTGACATCTTTTCTCTTTTGCCTGACAGGAGTCACTTTGTGAGGTAGACTTTTCCATTTTGTAAAGCAGGACTTTTTTTTCGGCATTCTAAAACAGTGACTCTGTGGCATTCTCAAGGTCCCTGGACATGGAATGTTCCAGAGCTCTCGGTCAGGGGAGCCAGAGCTGACCTGAACCCTAACTTCTCTGTGGCTCAGCATTTGGTGACTTTAGGAACAGTGGGCATATATTGTACTGCTTCCTGCTATTGTTGCCATCTTCCCCCATTTTTACTTCATTGTGTGTTACTTTGCAGAAAACTTGCTTTATTTGACGAATGGAATTCCTTGGCTGTTTATGTTTCAATGGATAACACAGTGGTCATTGAAGATATCAGTGAGTCCCTAGCCTGTCTACCTTCCCAGGTGGTGGGTGGTTGAGATCCTTCCTCAACATTCAGAAAGTGTGGGGGTGGGTGGGGGAGAGGGAGAGAGAGGGACAACAGACAGACAGACTGACAGACAGGCACTGACTCTCTGGCCTGCTCCACTAAAGCAGGGAAGCTTGGGGGGAGGGCACAGGACTCTGGTTAATCATTCGCTATGCCTTTTCTTCTCTTTCCTTTCAGCTTTCTGAAAGGAAGAAAACAATGAGGGTCTTTTCTGACCCTAAGTGAGCTATCAAACCCTTTCCCTGCAGGATACTCAAAGTATAGATAATCAGTTAAACCCAACAGCTCTTCTGTGGAGGTCCCCATTTGCCCCAGCCCTGTGCTTTCTGCCATGGGGTTAGAGAAACCAAAGATACAGTCCCTGTCTCAAAGGCAGAAAAACTAGTCTAGAAATCAGATTTTTTTTTTCAATGAGCCCCTAATATCTGGCAGGAGGTAAGTGAGTGCCTGGTTGCCAGAAGGAAGAGGAGTAAGGTCTGGAGAAGTGGTCTGGGCTTCCTGTGGGGCAAGGCGGGGCAAGCTGGGCCTCAGTGGCAGATGGGAGGGCTTCCCAGGCAGATGTCATGTGAGGTTGCCCTTAGTTTTGCCCTTGGTGTATCTCATATGACCGGATACCCCTTACTCACCCAGCTCTCTTGTCTTCCGCTTCCAGAAAAAATGTGCTGCGTCCTTCCCTCAAGTGCTGACACAGTTGGTGAGAGCCCCCCTGGCACTCTGAATGCTTCGAATCAGAGTAGGGGCACCTTTGCCTGCTGCCCAGCCTGGAAACCCCTGCTGCTTATTGTGCCCCTTCGCCTGGGCATAAACCAAATCAATCCTGTCTATGTCGATGCGTTCAAAGTAAGTCACCCCGTTTCCCAGGCCCAGTGCCGCCCGCCCATCACACCGCCATGTAAGCACAGAGATCCGTGAGCAGCAGTCCACAAGTGAGTTGAGAATCTTGCACTCTCTTTCCCTCTAGGAGTGTTTTAAGATGCCCCAGTCTTTAGGTGCCTTAGGAGGAAAACCAAATAACGCCTATTATTTCATAGGATTCTTAGGTAAGAAAAGAGGAATCACAAGTAAGTCGTTATGGGCCAGGGGAGGGTGGGCAGAAGGTTTGCACGTGAGACCAGGCAATTCCAGTTAGGGGGCCCTCTTCTAGCCCAGACATGCTGTGGCCTCTGGCCAGCTCATTCTGTCTCTGGCCTGATCTGTGGAGAGTAACACTTCTCTGTGTCTGCTGGAGAGTGGATCCCCTCCTTCAGTGTCCCACTTCCTTGCCTCTTGATAAGATGGTTCTATAGCTGCTTTCCCACTGGACCACCCCAAGGTCACAGCATTATCTCAGCATCTCTGTCTCCTTTCTATGGGGTCCAGGGTGGCAGGGTTTCACTCCCCTGGCATTGTCGATCCCCCTCTTTTAGGGACTTGGGCATTCGTGCTAGGAGCCACCTTCTGACTTCCTTGCAGCTGGGCCTGCTGCCTCCTTGTTCAGAGCCATGACTGGGTAGACGTGAGAGGAGGCAAAGACAGAGCTATCCTGTTTCTGATAACAGGGGCTAAGCCTTAAAACCACTAACTTCCTAATGCAGATGCTAACAAGCAGCCCAGGATCCCTTGCCTAGGTCGATGCCTCTGGAAATCTAGCTGCCTTACTCACTAGCTGTGGTCAGAGTCATTTAAGGCCCATGGCACACAAGGTGAGCTAGCCCAGTTCTTCTCAAACTTTAATGTGCATGCAAATCACCCTGAGAGCCTATTTAAATTTTTTTAATGTTTATTTATTTTAGAGAGAGAGAGAGACAGAGCATGAACGGGGGAGCGTCAGAGAGAGAGGGAAACACAGAATCTGAAGCAGGCTCCAGGCTCTGAGCTGTCAGCATAGAGCCTGATGCAGGGCTCGAACTCACGGACCGTGAGATCATGACCTGAGCCGAAGTCAGACACTTAACCGAATGAGCCACCCAGGCGCCCCCTGAGAGCCTATTTAAAATGCACGTTCAGCAGGTCCAGGGTGGGCCCTGAGAGTCTACATTTCTAACTAGGTGGTCCTGTGGCTGCTGGTGTACACACTGCACGTTGAGTACCAAGGGCCTAGACCCCTGGTTAGTGCTGAAGGGCACAGGGAAGGGGGCGATGTGGCATGAAACTGGGCTTCGAGGAACATGAGCTTAGATTACAAGGGAGAGCCTTAGTTAGGCAAGAGCGAGCCAGAGCAGACCTGGGGAAAGGCACAAGGGATGTGCAGAGGAGAGGGTGAAATGGGCTTGGCCACCCTCCCCCCCCAACTCCTTGGAGATTCAGGGAGGTGAGGAGGGGGTGGAAACAGACATACCTGGCCTCATATGCAGTCTCCCAGTTATCAGCTGTGTGACAGCAGGAAACAAATATCGACTCTTCAGTCTCAGTTTCCTCTAATGGAAAATAGGGCTGGGGCCCCTGGCTGGCTCAGTTGGTAGAGCATGTGACTCTTGATCTCAGGGTTGTGAGTTCGAGCCCCATGTTGGGCGTAGAACTTACTTTAAAAAACAAAAAAGAGGGGTGCCTGGGTGGCTTAGTCGGTTGAGCATCCGACTTCAGCTCAGGTCATGATCTCACAAGTCATGAGTTCGAGTCCTGAGTCGGGCTCTGTGCTGACAGCTCAGAGCCTAGAGCCTGCTTTGGATTCTGTGTCTCCCTCCCTCTCTCTCTCTCTCTGTCCCTCCTCCACTCGCACTTAGTCTCTCTGTCTCTCATAAATAAAACAGCAAAAAAAAATTTTTTTAAGAAAAACAAAAAAGAAAATAGGCCTACCCCTTAACTCTCCGTGTTGTCACCTCACAGGGGAGCACTCAGCAAATAGCCAAGCATGCAGTATGCACTCAGTAAAAGATAGCCCCACCCTTCCTGACCCCCCAACTGGTCTGGTCTTTGCTTACTCTTTCTTCTCTTTGAGGCTGTCTACACAGTTGCCTGAGCTCTCTATTGCTGCCATCTATTGGTTGAGCCCCAAAACTACAGCTTGATGGAAAATTTGCAAACCATGGAGGCATTTCATTTCTTTCTCCAAGTACAAAATCCAGTATTTGGAGTTATATAAATTTAGACAGCCTCTGCTTCTAAATTTTTGGGATCCTGTCAAATACAATGTTGTAAAAAAGTCAATTTCCTGTATTTTGGTACTTGAGCACAAGGCTGAAACAGATGCGAAATAATTTTGGAGGGGGCTCAATGGAGAGTGTATGGGATTCCCAGGTACCCTGGCCTCGCTTTCCTCAAGTTACCCAGAGAGAATTTGCCAAGCTGGCATATCCCTTTTGTTTCATAAGCCCACTGGGTCAGGGTGACTTGTGAGGGTTGACTACTCGTGAAAGGGGTGACGGCAATCTTTAGTTCCCCAGAGAGAGGTTTACATAGTACCCATTTGCCCATTGGCTTTCATAAACTCTTTGCTTCACCTTCATTGGAGGCTCCAAAGTCCCCCTAAATCCCCTTTTCTGCCTTATCCCCTTACTGTATTCGGTTGGGGTTCCAGATTGTAAAATGCCTGAAAGGAGGGAACAGATGAGACCTGCCATTTTCTGAACAGCTGTCTTGTGTCAGAGACCCCGCCAAGTACCACTCCCCATGTAGGTAGGAAGGTAGGTAGGTAGGTAGGTAGATAGATAGAGAACATATACATATATAGTCCTATATAGAGATGTATAGATATAGATAGTCCTATATAGAGATGTATAGATATAGATAGCATAATACCCCTGTGAGTTAGAGCTTGTTATTATAGTGAGACTAAGAGTTAGAGGGATTGTTTCCTCAAGGCCACCCAGCTAGAAAGTAGCAAAGCCAGGATATAATCCCGATTTGGCCATCCCTGTTTACCATGCCACATTGCTTCCTGAGGGCCCTCTTTCTTGGTGGGAAGCTGGGGAAAGCTCTCAATGTGGACACTAAGGCCAGGATGAGACTCTGGCTTTCCAATTTTGCCTGCTTAGACAGGAGATGTTTGTCCCCTGTACTTGGGTAAAGAAAGGTTGTCACCTGAGATGCATAGTGTGAGCCCTGTGTCTGCAGATGGTTGACCAGACTGCCTCTTACACTTGAGCCTCTTTAGAGACCTTGATTTAGTCCTCACATCACTTCTAGGGCTTCTTAGATATTCTCCTGTATCTCTTTTAAGCACTCTAAGGAACAGTGCAGCCTGCCAAGCTCCATCACACACACACACACACACACACACACACACACACACACGCACGCACACACACAAGGCCAGAATCAGAGAGGATGCTCTTATTATTCCCAGCATCTTAACTTGAAACGCCCTGGTAGGATGCTTGATTCTAACCATGTTCTGGATCTCTATTTTATTGTGCAGAACTTCCTTTTCTTCTTACTTTTCTGTTGTCATAAGTAGGCTTCCTTCTAAACATTCTGGTTGTTGCTTTTCTTTGTGACTTCATGCTTTTTTGATATAACTAATCTCACCCACCTGTGGTCTAGGGGGCATATGTATGTACCTTGACTTTCATAAAACAAGTCATATGGGGGCATTGATTTTCATGTACTCTTAAACATGTATTTGTAGGGAAATACTTTTGAGTCAAAGCGAGATACTTCAGTGGCCACCTTGTATTTGTATTGTGTTTTAAGCATTTCACAGAAAAGAAACCTTCTGGTTCTTATAATGCCCTGTGAGGTAACTGGAACAGGCCTAGTAACCCCAGTTTAAAAACAAGAGAATTTAAGACCAATTGAATTGAATGGTTTGCCCTTGGTCTGTGACACAGACAAGTTAAGCTACTCATCAGACATCAGAAACACATTCTTTGCCAACAGAAGTACTTAGATGGGGCCCAACACAGCCCTGGGTGCCATTCCAGGGAGATTCTTTGGGGCATCTCTCCCTACCATGCCCTCCAGCCTCAGGTAGATCTCTCTCTGGTTGCCTAACCCAGTCTATTACACAGAAGCCCACATGGCCCTGAGGCCTGGACAGTGAGGTTGGGGTTCCACCTTAGGAACTTTTGGCAGCTCAGCCTGCCTCTGATGAGCATTAGAGGGACTCTCAGCCCCTTGAATATCAAAGTAGAGCTTTTATTATCTCAGACTCCTCCAGGGTCATCATTGGACTAGGCCTTTTCAATTTGACAAAATGTAGCTTTCCTCTCATTTGTAAAGATTGAACATGTTGAAGTGAATTCTCCCAGGGAGGCGTATGTGTACTGATGTTAAGGAGCCCAAGGCAGTACTTTCCAACAGGAATTACTAACTTGCTAACGTTGACTAATTTGCTAGCTAAATCAAGACCAGAAGTCAGAGCCCTGGTATCCTATCCATTGCAGAGTCCGCATTCCCATTTCTTTTGAAGGCCAAGGCCTTTTTTCTTACCAGATGGGCTCTCTGACTGGAGGTCTGAGCACTGATGGTGTGGAGTGAGATGCTTTTCCATGTTGAAAGAGGCAGGAAGCTCCCCCTAATGGCACCTGGGCTCATGCCCTGGTGATCCTACCTACTGCCTCTTTGCTACTGCTGCTCACAGAGCCTGCCATGTCATCTGTGGTCTCTCATTCCTCAAACCATTTCTCAAACCTGTCACTCTCCATTTCCAGTCTTTGACCTTAAGGAGATACAAATGCTAGGGCAAGTCTTCTCATCAAATGATTGGACTTGGCTTCCTTCAAGCATGATCACCCACGTTCGGGCTTTCTGTCACCTCATTCTCATTGTCACCAAGGGACGGGTTTAGAAAACCAGAGTGCCTCTCCCAAGGGCAGCAGTGAGGCCAGGGCCAGTGGTTCTTTCTAGATTAAGCATATCTCATTCTAAACAGGTGATGAGCTCATTTTCTTGGACCCTCACACAACCCAGACTTTTGTTAACACCGAGGAAAATGGAACAGTTGATGACCAGACTTTCCATTGCCTGCAATCCCCTCAGCGAATGAACATCTTGAACTTGGATCCTTCCGTAGCATTGGTGGGTATACAACAGCACCCTATTACAGATTGGTTCCTTGAGGGTCATCCATGTTGCTAGGTAGGGCGGCAAGAGTGTGTTCAGTCACCAACCCCTACAAGGGGTAGCATAGTATTGTGGGGAGGGGGTGGACCTTGAAGACAACTACTCGAGTTGGAATCCAGGCCCTGCCACTTACTAGCTATGGACTTAGTGGGAGTCCCTTAACTTTTCTAAGCCTCAGTCTTCTCATCCCTAAAATGAGCAAAACAATAGTTCCTTCACCGTAGGGTCGTATGACGTATACTGTGCATTAGGCACTCAGTGCAGTGGCGGGCACATTGTAAGCATTCTGTAAATAGTTATTATTAGTGTTACAGTCATTCCCCTTTTACTTCTTGCCGTCTAATTATTGCCACACAGGCACAGGGAATAAGGTAGGACATACAGAGGGAGGGAGGGATAAGAGGGCACCCAGGGGCACTTCTGGGTGCCTAGTGCTGATTTCTCTGGACACACAATCCAGGAAGTTGCAGGGTTTCCCCCCTGGAAGGATGGCTCTGAGGATGGGGAAGGAGATTCATGGTCCCCTTTGTTCTAATAGATAATTTCCTTAAGGTGAAAGCCATCTTATTAAGTACCGCCTCTAGCTAAAAGTACTCTTTGGCTTATCTGTTGGTTTAGTTGACTGTTCTTTATGGATGTGTCTGTGCACTGAATGTGATGGAATTAACCCCATGCTCTGGAGATTGGCCTTCAAGTTACTGTGTCTCATAGTATGAGGGGAGATGGATGGGGAAGGCCAAGGACAGGGAAAGAGGGAGAGGGAGGGAGAGAGTGAGGGAGGGAGAGAAAGAGATAAAGATGGAGAGGGAGAGATGGAATGAACAAGTCAATGTGTGTGTCCAGGTGAGGCAATGACCTAGGAGAGAGAGAAATTCTGCCAGTATTTTTCATTATTGCCAGAAGACACATCTATAGAGAGTGGCCCATATCACAGCTTTGGGCCAGTGGCTCCATCTTGCAGTGCATAGGGCCTGACTTAGTGCACCTGCCCAGTTCTAAGTTGTGTTCTCTTGCTTTCCCCCCAAGGGATTTTTCTGCAAAGAAGAAAAAGACTTTGATAACTGGTGTAGCCTTGTTCAGAAGGTATGTATGTTTTTCTTAGTGTTAAAAACAAAATTGTTCAATAGGATTCCTTTTCAAGACCGTTTCTCATAGTAACCTAAATCTAGCCTGCTAGGACTTTATTTCAAGAGAGAAACTGAGATGTGGGGGGTTATGCAGAACCTTGGGGGAACCAAAGAAAAACTTTGGGTTGAAATATGCTTAGTATGTCAAGTGAGTGATATTTTTAGCTAAGTAATGTTTCATCTCATTATGCCTACGAGTTATATGAAATAGTCATGAAATAGTCCATGAATATTCTACCAGTTTAACTTAAAAATGCTGATTTCATAGAGTTCAGCCTAAATTCTTCCTTATTCCATTCATAAGGCTGAAATGGTTGAAGGAACTAAACTAAAGTTTTTTATTTGTTTAGTGGTCTGTTTACAGTTTCATATAGTCAATTATGGTTTAGGAAGCTTGTCTTTCAACTGTCTCATTTCTATAAAATACAGGCATGCTGCCATTAAAGGAAACACAATTTTCAGAAATATGTAAATACCAAAGCAAGATATTCTTTCTTCTTGGTATTTTGTGTAAAAGGGTATTGATCGTGTTTTGCTAGCTCACCAATCGTTCTATCTGCCCACCTCATCCTCACTTCTAACACATGCCAAATATGTGGGTGACATTGATAAATGCGTATGGAAAGAATGGAGATCACAGGGAGAAGTTTAAAATGCCCTGGATGGGGTGGCAGGAGACATGATGTTCTCCTATTTGGAAAAAAAAAAGTTGACAAGATGGGAGTCCAGAGCCTCTTGCAAGTGTAAGAGCAGATTTATCTTCGCAAGAGAACAAATAATTTACACTAATGTCCCGAGCTGAATCTCAAACCCCAGTTAATAATTGGCTGAAACATAATGGAAAATCATTTTCTAAAGGCAATGCTTAACATTTCAGAATGCAGAAAAACTGTATTTATACCACATTTAAAGTTCAAATGAAGGGCGCCTGGGTGGCTCAGTCAGTTAAGCGTCCAACTTTACTCAGGTCATGATCTCTCATGGTTCGTGGGTTGGAGCCCCGCATCGGGCTCTGTGCTGACAAACAGCTCAGAGCCTGGAGCCTGCTTTGGATTCTATGTCTCCCTCTTTCTCTGTTTCTCCTTCCCCACTCATGCTGTGTCTCTCAAAAATAAAATAAATGTTAAAAAACATTTTTTTAAAAAGTTCAAATAAAAGTCTCTTGTGAGACTATGCCATCTAAATTAGGATGTACACCATAAGTGTTGGGCTAAAACCAAACCAAACTAAACCAAAACCATGTATTCTCTTGGGGCAGATTTAATGTAATTAACACACATTTCTTTGGAGCCAACACTTCAGGAACTTGTCAGCCCCATATTGAGTTAGGCCCGTGCAAGTGGCATATGACCTGAACCTCCTGATGGACTGTGGGCAGTGAGTACTGACCTTCCATCAGATACTCCCTCCATGGTCCTTCCTTCCTGGCCAACAGTATCTAGAGTTGAAGAGGGCTGGGTCTTCGGATGGGTCAAGTAGAGGATGGGTATGCTGGCTACAGCTTTGTTTTCACCTTTCAACAACCAGGTCCCTCTCATAGGGTTTGGGATCACAAATGGACAATTGGGCAGAAATGTAGTAAGTCTGAAGTGTTTACAACTGTTGCTGTGTTTCCTCAGGAAATTCTAAAGGAAAATTTAAGGATGTTTGAATTAGTTCAGAAACACCCATCGCACTGGCCTCCCTTTGTTCCTCCAGCCAAGCCAGAAGTGACAACTTCTGGGGCAGGTAAGCCATTGGTCCGGGGCTCTTGGGCCAGCAGACCTAGGCGTAGCAGTTGTTTTATGAGACAGAAGCAATGGTGGCCCATGTTTCCATGGAATGTACAATTTCCACTCAGCTGGTCTGATCAAGGAATGATGATTTTAATCTACTGAGGAACTGATACTTATCAATTTCCAAGAGGGGCAGTGGAAGAAAATGAGCTCGATGCAAAAGTTCCTTGCAAAGTGAAAATGCCTAGAACTTTCATGGTCTGTTCAAAAAACAAACCAGAGGCCATGGGTGATTCGAAAGGTACCTCAAAGATTACAGAGTCTCATCCTCATCACTGTGAATAAGACTAGGTAACAAGTTCCATTATTTAGCTTCTTTAGAAAGAATTTCTAGCACTCGTCAGTGGCCCCACCTGTGGGTCTCCTCTACACATGCTTTTCTGCAGCAAAATTATTAAAACGTGCACAGTCTTGGGGCATCTGGGGGGGCTCGGTTGAGCATCCAACTTCGGTTCAGGTCATGATCTCACAGTTTGTGAGTTTGAGCCCCACATCAGGCTTTGTGCTGATAGTACAAAGCCTGCTTGGAATTCTCTCTGTCTCTCTCCCTCTGTCCCTCCCCGACTTGTGTTTGTTCTCTCTCTCTCTCTCTGTCTCTCTCTGTCTCTCTTAAAATAAATAAATAAATAACTTTAAAAAAATTAAAACATGCCCAGTCTTAACTACTGAGTACCATATGGACCACTCCAACCTAAGTGTCAAGCTTTCTTCTTTTTCATTTCCATATCCTGATAGAATTCATCGACTCTACTGAGCAACTAGAGGAGTCTGACCTGGAGGAAGATTTCGAAATTCTGAGTGTATAGAATAATGGAACCTCATCTTGGTGATCTGTCTTCCACCTGGCACCAGAAGAACACGAAGCCCTTACATAACACTTTTCTAGTCAGCAAGTGCCTGATATGCCAACAGCATACAAACTTGATAGCAATCATGACTGAGCCAATCACCATTTCTCAGAAAACAAACAACAGCAACCCTTCCCCAGAATGAACTAGAACAATCATGGAATGTAGGAGCAGAAAGAATTAGGAGCTGTCCCTTGCTTCCCAGCTTGTCTTACCTGGCCACCGCAAGTCTTCAGCTACTGAAACGAGAAGGTGGAGGTCAGACAGCAGCTCCCATCTTGCTTCCAGCACCAGCAGAGGAGAGATGGTTACCCTGTGCTTCTTCACCCTTTCAGGTGTGACCTCTTTGGAGCTAAATACTAAGAAGCAATCTAATCTATTCTCTTTCTCTAATAATAAAGTGATTGCATCAGGGAGAGAAAGTTCTTGTTAAATTATTTGAATATGTATTTTAAATAATTATAATTTACATCAAAAATGTGTCAAAGAAACTATATCAAATGTGCACTCATTGGCCTCCTTCCTATTTGAGGGAACCTCACCATTTGATGGGTTACTGTCACCGTCCTTACTGATGTTTTTGTCAGATGTCACCCTATCCTTAAATCAAATCATGATCGCTTAAATCAGGGGTTGGCAAACTTTCTGTGAAGGGCCAAATAGTAAACATTTTGGGCTTTGCAGGCCACGTGGCCTCTGTCACAGCTACTCAGCTCTGCTGTTGAGGTGCAAAAGTAGCCATAGACAGCGTGCACACAAATGAACCTGGCTGTAAGCCAATAAAACTTTATTTACAAAAACAGGTGGCGAGCTGGATTTGGCCTGCAAGCTGTATAGTTTGCCAGTCACTGACTTAAATGTTGATTTGGGGGAAATAAAAAATTGTGTCTGAATTAGACTCCACTTTGGTTGGCAGTCATAATTAGAAAAAAATTATTCATGTGGTGACATTTAATCTTAAGTACATCAGATGCCATTCCAAACCACTTCAGGATGAGCAACAGAGTAAATCTTAAAATCTTTTCGTCAAATTGGCTTTGCTAAACACTCTTTTGTGTGGATATACCTCAAGTCCAAGTGGTGTCTTCCCATTTTCCTCTCCTTACCTGTTAACTTGTGTGCATTTCACCTCCCTCCTCCACCAAGTCCCCAAGGAAGGCCAGCAACACAGCTTGAAAGCTCGCACAAAACCCAAGTTTGCTTTGTTTTGCTTGTATATTTAGGAACATTAGAACATTTGTTTCCTTAAATTCCATTTTATTCTTTTTTTTCCCAGTAGGCAGTATATTACAGTGGTTCAAAATTCAAAAGGTGCAAAATGGTTTGCAGTGAAATGTCTGTGTCTCCCACAGGTCGGTTCCCTTCCTGAATGCTCCCAGTGTCGTTACTTTCTTGTTTATTGGTCCAGAATATCTATATTCTGCATATACAAATATATGCATATATGTCTTATATTTGGTTTCAACAACCTTGTTTCTCTACTTTTGATTTGTCTATAAAGGATCCTGTAGACCCAGAGTATAAAAACCCATTTCTTGAACTCTAGCCTGGATAGGGCTAAAAACAGTTATAGGCATATTTTGAAACAAGTTGTAGATTGGTTGCCTTCTGCCATTTGACTTTAATTGTATTTTTCCTGCCTCAGTGTTTTCTTGTAAAGCTCAGCTTGCATTAATAGGCTCAGGGTGGTGCGGGGGTGGGGTTCACAAATTGTAGTGAGATGGACTTTAGAAAAGTTTTCATCAAAGAATGTCAAAAGAGTCAAATGTTGATATTTAATTCCTTTTATTTGCAATGTACAAGGCTGGCACCATGCTTATTACTGAGATAGGAGGTGAAAGTAACAATAACACAGATTATACTGATTATGCTTGGTCTGTGTTGGCACAGTTTACATAATATTTAAGGAAACAGAATCAGCTGGAAGGAATCACCTCATGTCAACATAGCTAAGTATTCTGGGAAAGTGATAGAGGAAATGGTGAAAACACATCCCCTGAATAGAATACAATACACTTTATAGTCAACTCAGGTTTTCTTCAGGTCTGCCAACTGCTAAAGAGAGGAGTGTGCTAGATTTTTATGAGGTTTAAAACCATATTAAAATTGTTTAACAGGCTACCTGTGAAAGAGCAGTTGGATGGACATTTTAATGGAAAGTCTCTAACAACAGCCTCAAAGCGCAAAGGACCCAACACACCGGATCTTCGATCTGCCACATTGCACACATCTGGATGGCATTTGAAATAAACAGGGACTTCTGAGCAATTGGGCCAAGGGATTTGCCTTTTTGTTCCTGGAGTCAAAAGCAAAATTCACACCTCCTTACCCATCTACCTCTCTAACCCCAGCCTGGGAGAAAGGGCTGTGGTTCTCATTTCCCTTGATGGGCCTGGCTGCATTTGGGGCATCCTCTGCTCTACTCTGGACCAGGCCAAGTCCTAGGTCTCTGGCCAGGGAGGGAGCCAGCAAGGAGGAAGTGATTTGTCTAGGACCCTATGAAGTTAATGAGCTCCCCTTCTAAGCATTATGGGGCCCAGTTGTGCTCACTCTCCAAGGAGGCAAAGCTCACCCCAGGCTACTGGCTGGCACCCCATTCCAGGTCTGCTGCCTGCCTAGACACAGTGCATGTCCTTGAAGAGTGAGAGCTTGCCCCATGCAGGCTTGAGCCATCCATGAACATTCAGCCAGAGGATTCTTGTTTTTAATGTGGAAACACTGTGTTCTGGTTTAAGCCAAATAATGCATGGTGCTCTCTGGACATAAAGAAATGACTTACCAGCTATTACAAAGACCTTTCTGATCAAGGCAGTGAGGAAAGCCAGTGGTCTAAGGAAGCAGTAGCCCAGTGGGTCTTTCTGAGGTAGCCATGAATAATCACACAAACATCGGAATCAAATGGTAGCACCAGGTTGACTGAAATGGGACAGCAGATCTCAGTAGGGTGATCTCACCCATTGGGCCTGAGGGTTGGGGCGACCAGTGTCCAGTACAGCCCAAAAGAGACTCCAACGTACAACTTGACAGTGGGCAATAGGGCTTGGGCCTTCCTTCTTCAGATCGTTGGGGTTTGTGAGGTGACCGTTGTGTGGGGGAGGGGAGGGCAAGGGGCAGGGTTGCAGGTGCCCCTCCCCCCCC
>NC_064817.1:84456022-84512458 GCF_023721935.1 Panthera uncia
CCCCCCCCTACAGGCTTTTCATACACACCTGGCAGCGGCTGACCCTTGTATGGAGCTGCCCAGCCTTCAGTGTTTCAGATACAGGTTCCTCCCTAAACTGCTGCCTCTCTTCCACTGTTGTCAGCCAGAAACTGTACTTGTTGGCAAAGTAGTGGCAGGTGCCCCGGGCCCCACTGCATTCGATGAAAGGAGTGGCACGAAAATCCTCCAGGCAGGAGCCGGGTGAGACCAGGGACTGGCCCCCGCCCTCGGCGCCAGCAGCAGTGTGCTGAAACAGACAGGGTCAAGTGTGTGAGCTGCACCTGCCATGGGAGGTGTGGGCCCTTCTGAAACGCTGGGCTCTTGGCTCGGCCCCAGCATCAGGAAAGCTGTGTTATAGTACCAGTGTCCGCTTATCCCTCCTTTGTAGCTCCTCAGAGCCAGGAGCGGCCCCTAGTGCCCTTCTAACCCACTGCATTTGGGCACTGGGTACATCTCAGCCAGCGTCTCCCAAACTGCCGCCATCCCACTGAGTTTCAAGGTGTGTTCGCTGCCTCTCCGCAAATCTCCACAGACAAGTCTGAGAAAGGCTGGATTAAGGAAGATGCAATAGATTTTGGAAAGCAGGTCTTCTCAGGGCCCTTGTCAACTCCCAGCCCTTGGTGGTGTACTCCAAGAGAGAGAGCGCACAATGCTCCACAAAGTGGTGAAACCACACGCCCCTCCCCTAGCCTATCAATAGTGCTTACTCTGAGGTTACCTTTGTTAGAACTTCTTATGTTTTCAGTCTGCACCACCCCTTTCAGGGCAACATGCAGTGTGTTTTGCTTGCTGAGTACTAGTGGGCATCGCATTTGGCCTAACGTCCTGGCCCTCACTTCAGGGCTCCCTCCGCATACAAGGTCAGGATTTCCCCATTAGTGCCACTCAGCCGATAGTCTCCAGTCACTGTACCCACAGACAGCAGTCCCTGTGTCTCCACTCCCCATCCCCCCTCCTCCCTTCATGTCAGCTGGATTATTATCTGGACCACAAGAGGTGAGGAAGAGGCTTCATACACAGCCGGGTCAGCAAACAGCCAATGGGACAGATGGCCAAATAGGACGCTCAGAGATGGCATACTTTACAACTCTTTGGGACAGTTGGTCTCCATCTAAGTGACCTTTCCTGATAAATGCAGTATCAGAGTTTTCCTCGCTTTGATCCTCAGAAAACTTTCTAGAACAAACAACATGCTTCCCTGCCTTACTAAATGGCAGACACTGTGTATTTTACATTTTGCACATGACACAGGCTTATTGCCCTGAATGTTGGTTTTTGTGTTGGGCAATTGTGGAGGGGCCCCACACCAAGGGACACAGCTTGTGAAGTCCTTAGGCCACCTCTGAATCCTTTTCTCCCTCATTTCTTGTCTTTAGTAGGCATGTCTTATTGCTTCAAGATGCCATACTAGGCAGTCCAAATTCGCACCCTTATAGGTCTTCAGGAAAATATAGATATTCTAGTATGATAGAATTATGTGTAAAGTAAAAGCAAAGAGATTCTGAATAAGATCTTAAGAGTGCTCCCATAAGCAAAACAGGTAAGATATTGTAAAGTTTTTGTAGCATTCCTTGTGGAAGTTCAGGGGCCTTTCCAACGTATTTCCCGGTCTGGGTGGTGGATAGGACAGAATGATAGGTGAGGTGATTCTATATTCCTTTGGGATAAGCTGCCCAATTCACATAGAGCAAAATGACAAAGGGCCTCATCTCAGGTACGTGCACCAATGTGAGGAAGCCTAAGGCTTTGGTGACTCTTCAAAGACACTTTCTCATCATGTCACCCCTGGCAATTTAGTAAAGAAGTTCTGGTGAGGCAGAGTACTTTGGTGGGTGCCACACTGGTTTTACCTGTGAGTTATTCTGGCCCTAAACCTGACCTTTTGCTCATTTAATGTCCCCCGATATTCACGGAATGTCGTGGGAGGGACCTGATGCCTCCTTGGGCTTACAGACATTCTCAGCTCTTAGGAACACGACAGCCTTCCCACTGAGATGGAGAAGCAGCAAAAATCCCACCAAGGAGGTACAAACACAGCGTGCCCTCATCTGAGTCTTTCATTAGGAGATGACAGTGGCCAGAGGGGCCTAGGAGAGGGGGCAGAAGAGGAGAAATGTCCGTGCCCAGCCTGAGCAATGAGAGTGTATCCCAGCCTTCAGTGGGGACAGCCTCTCCCTCACTGTCCACCGGGATCGGGAGTTTCCTCCTTCCCTTGCTTGTGGCATAACTGAAGCAGGCATAGAGATGTTAGGGCCTTTGCTGGTGATTCATAGAAATTCTCATCCCTGGACCACTGAGTGCAAACTGCTCGATTCTATTCATAGAATTACCCATCATTTGTTCAGAGCTGAGCCTGCTTGGTCTTTAGTCAAGGCCAGACCAAGCATGTTCCTTCTTTTCTAATTCTGTGGTTTCTATCTCATGCCACTTGAGCCTGAGGACCAGCTTGAGGCACCCTCCCAGGGCTCCCTGCGGTCCATCTCTACACTGGGGAAAGGGGGCAGTGCAGGGCCTTACCATGAGGAAGGAGTACCCAATCCAGAGGCTGCGCCAGCCCAGGGGGCACTGCGGGATGGTGATGTCCTGGCTGTGCACAGCAATGGCTTGTGAGGGTGCCTCACACACAGAACAGCGGCTGATGTACTGGGGAATCTGGGTCTGGCCGACGGGCATCATGGGAATGGGGGCGGTGGTGGACAGCCAGTAGGATTTATCATTGCGCCCAGCATAGTGGCACACTTCGTTGATGTTGCAATAGATGAAAGGCATGGTACTGAAGCGGGGCAGGCAGGAGCCAGCAAATCCTGGGAGGAGAGAAGGTGGGCAGGGGCAGGTAAGGTCTGGCTGAGATTATCCCCAGAGTCATTAGGACTGGACTAAATGGGTTTACGTGAAACTGCCTGGACTGGAGCAGGGGTGCCTCTCCTTACAATCCTGGCACACTGTACATACACTCAAGTCTGTGGGTCAAATCCTATTCTCAATGCACCAGGGAAGTTTGATAATGAAAAGAATCTTTTTTTTAAGTTTGTTTATTTTAAGAGAGAGAGAGACAGACACAAGCAGGCTCTGCACTGTCAGAGAGGATGGAGCCTGAAGCCAGGCTTGAACTCATGAACCATGAAATCATGACCTGAGACTAAATCAGATGCGTAACTGACTGAGCCACTCAGGCACCCTGAAAAGAATGCTTTTATAAGCCACGTAACGACTCCCTAATTAACCTGCTTTGTAGAACTAGCATTTAATAGACTGAGTCTGCTGTTCACAGTCTGCACACCTGTAGACAACACAATTAATTCTTGGGTAATCACTGTTGCCCCACAGGTCATCTCATTATTACTACTACTAATCGCTAATGTTTAATGGATACCTAATATGCCAAACATTGTTCTAAGCAGTTTACATTGGGTGATTCATGCAACTCTTACACCACCCTATGAGATAGGCTCTAGAACTAGCTTGGTTTCCACTAAGGGGGAAGTGGAAGCTCAGAGAGGTTGAATAACTTGTCCAGGGTACCCAGCTAGTAAGTGGTAGAGTCAGGGTTTAAAAACATTTCTTAAATGTTTTTATTTATTTTTCAGAGAGAGCACACACAAGTGAGCAGGGGAGGGGCAAAGAAAGAGAATCCCAAGCAGGCTCTGCACTGCCTGACATGGGGCTCAAACCCATGAACTTTGAGATCACAGCCTGAGCCAAGATCAAGAGTCAGACGCTAAACCCACTGAGCCACCCAGGCACCCCAGAGCCAGGGTTTAAACCTAGGTGTGCCTGATGCAACAGCTGGTGCTTGTTACCCACCACCAAACAGTGGGCCCACCTAGGGCTGGGAGGACTGAAAAGGGTGGCTCTAGGTCCTTGTGGGGATGGATGGCCATGGCTGGTGTCAGAGCCGGTACTTACCCAGGTCCTGGTTGTGGGCTTTCTCCTGCCCCTCCACGAACAGCAAGCTGTAACCCACCCACAGCTGGCTCATCCCGACGGGACACAGGGGCACCTGTTCCGACTGGCTGTGCTTCACCAACGTGTAACCCACTCTCGAGCTCTGCCCAGGCATTCCAGCCGTCCCGAAGGGACCCTTCTTCCCTGGAGCTCCTGAGAGGGAGAGAGCAGAAAAGGGGCGAGCCAGTCATAACAGCAGCTACTGACGTTGTGCTGAGCATTGAGCAGGGCACATTGTATACACACACGTGTTAGCTCACCGGATACCCTTATCACTCCAGTTTGTAGATAAGGAAACAGGCTCAGAAGTCCCACAGCTGGTAAGCGGTAGAGCTGGAATGCCAACTCAGAGGAATCCAGCTACGGAGTCCCCTGTTTGAAAAAGCATGCTATCCAGCTTCCCTCCCACGGTCACCTGGCCTTGGGTCCTCTACAAGGGGCTGAGGGGGCTGAGAGGGCTACTTCTTGGACCCTGCAGGCTCTCACAGGACATAACTAAGTATACCTGCTGAATCTGAGGCAGCAATAGCAGAATTAGGGTTGGCAGGACAAAATCACACCCTCTCTCCCGCCCATGCAACGTGGCTAGTTAATCACACCACTTTCCCACCGAGCCTCGGAACTGTTCTCTACTCAGGACAACTGGTTTGCCATCTCTGATATAAACTGGGAGCTAAGTAGTGGCCATACGTTATCTCAAATTTTCTCGTCCCTTGAATCATCCCCTGCCCATCCATGTCAGGATCTGTGGGCAGAATATGGGCAGTGAGAGGCAGGGGTGAGGCATACTAGAGTACAGTCACAGCTCTCAAGAGCTGGAAGAGAACCCAGAAAAGGATTTGAAAGAGTCCTTTGCCTTACAGAATGTAGGGCTCTAATCCTTCACAGGCTCAGAGGTGGGTGGGAGCGAATGGAATACAGTTCGGTTTTCCAGCCTCCTCGTAGTGCCAAACTTTACTGCCAGGTTTCCTGTTTCTCAGCTGTGAGATTCTGGCTCACCCCAAGGCCTCATACCCTCACAGAAACCCTCTGCTCCCTAGTGCTGACATCACCAGACCTTCGAGTCCTGGAGGGCCTTGCAGTCCAGGGAGACCAGGATCACCAAGAGGCCCAGGTGGGCCAATGAGTCCGTTGAGACCATCTTTTCCAGGGATGCCAGGTAATCCTTTGGAGCCTGCAAGGAGAGAAGGCCCACAGCAGCGTACTCAATGGGGGAGATCCAGAAGAGCCACCCCAGAGGAAAAGGACTCATGTGTCATGCCCATGACTCACCAGGAGAGGGCGCACTGGCCATCATCTTAGAGCCCTCAGAGCTGAGCCTCCCGGGGCTAGTCCTTAGTTCTAGTCTGGACATCTGTCCTGGGACCACCACTCTGAATTTAGCCTTTCTGAGCCGCCTCACACCTATTTCTTCCTTCTTTCCTCTCCTCCTCCCAGCGACGCATACAATGCACAGAACCTGCCAGCGTCCCTTGTCAGAAACGAGGACCCCTAGGCCCAGAGAGACTACTAACTTACCTCAGTTGGTGCAAAGCTGGGATTGGAAGCTGGGTTTCCTGTCCCCCCAGCCCTGGGCTTTCTCCATTGCTCTTTATCCCCCACCACACTCTCACCTTCCCTCAGCAGCACATGAGAGAGGGACAAGCCAGCTGGAGTAGTTGCTATGCTCTGCCCACACATTCTCTAAAGCCAAGTAGAACTGCTGACCCAGCTGGCCCCCCTTCCTGGCAAGAAGCTTGGGAGCTTCGTGAAGGACCAGAGGAGATGCTTGATGCGGGTGCCCCCTTGGGGCTGGAGTTCCCAGCCAGTAGCTTCAGCTTCTCAGCCAAGGCTATCTTAGCTCCCTGAGAAGTCCCCTTTCTCTGGTGCTGGTGCCCTCCTTACCTTGTAGGCCTACAGGGCCTTGAACCCCAGGGTCTCCTGTGAGGCCAGGGATGCCATCCATGCCCGGTTGACCCATGGGTCCAGGAGGAACCTGAACAGCTTCTGCAATTGGTGTTTGTCCAGGAGCACCCCGGGGTCCGGAAAAGCCTGCGGGCAAGCAGGGGACATGGAAATAGCAGGTAGAGGCAGAGGAGGCATGGGTCCCCAGAAGCCTTCCTTTCCACCTCACAATCACCAGCTTTCCACTTTTCCTGTCCCCCCTGCCCCGCCCCACAGTGCCCATTGGATACCTCTGGGGTGACTGCCACCACGCTTTACACAATGTCCCCCTTGCGGATCTATCTCCCCAGTGAACTGGGAGATTCTTGAAGGCAGGGAATGGGTTATATTCATCTTGTTTCCTCAGGACCCAGCACAGAGACTGGTACATGGTAGGCAATTCAGGAAATGTTTGTTGCAAATAAGGTGGGCTGAGCTTTGGCTCGGGGCTGGGATGGTTGGTTTATTCACTTACTGGTCAGAGAACAGGGCCAAGGAGGCCAAGGGGATGCATCCAACCTCAGAGATTCAGTTGGCATCACAACCTAGGACCCTGAGCCTTAGCCTGCTGGTTTACTAAGAGAAGCCAAACAAGCCAATTCGCTTACTAATTCATTGAACAAATATCTCAAGTGCCTACTATGTGCCACACTCTGGTAGATTAAGGGATGGAGGAGTGAATAAGACAGACCCATTATGGGGATTATGGTCTGGTGATAAAGATGAAAAATGCATAACCTGACAAATGCCATTAGTCTTACTGCAAGTTGTGAGAAGTGCTACAAAGGAAATGAACAGTGCAGTGACAGCGACAGGGAGCAGAGGGCGCTATGGGGCAGAGAACCTGCTTTAGAAAGAGTGACAAGTGGCCCCTTACAAGCAGTGACATTTAAGCTGAGGCCATTAAGGAATAGAAGGAGTGGGGTGCCTGGGTGGCTCAGTCGGTTAAGCATAGGACTTTGGCTCAGGTCATGATCTCACAGTTCATGATTTCAAGCCCCACATCGGGCTCTGTGCTGACAGCTCAGAGCCTGCAGCCTGCTTCAGATTCTGTGTCTCCCTCTCTGTCCCTTTCCTGCTCGCTGTCTCTCTCAAAAACAAACATTAAAAAATTAAAAAAAAAAGAAGGACCTGGGGGGCAGAGGGGCAAGAGTATTCCAGGAAATAGAACTAGCATGTGCAAAGGCCCTGCAGTCAGCCCTGCAGAAAGAGGCTTGTGTGGCAAGAACAGGAACACAAAAGAGGAAGGGCTGATGATGAGGATGAAGAGGGAGGTATCACATAGGACTTTGTGAGCCATAGTTTATTCCTATGCTGTGGGAGGCCAGGGGGTGATTTATGTTTTATAAGATCCCTCTGACCACTTCGTGAAGAAATAATTGTTGGGGGAGATGCACAACAGAAGAGGAAACAGAGAGATCAGGTAGTAAGTCACTGCAGTGATTCTCATGTGAAATGTCAGTGCCTTGGACCTGGGTGGCAGCAATGGAGGTGCTGAGAGGTGAGCAGATGCAAGGCACAATTAGGAGACGTGACCCTCAGGGCTTGCTAATGGATTGGGTGCAAGCGAGGGGGATGGTGGTAAAGGATGGAGAGTGTCGTTCTTCCTTCCTGGATTGAGGAAATGGGTGAGTGGTGATGAGTGCAAACCCAATGCTTGCCGATGCAGAAAGAATGTAGAGGGGAGATCAGTGGGCTGGACCCATGGTGGCAATGGTCTTCAGTCCTGGGAGCTGATGGAGGCAGAGATATCCTCAAGGTGGAGAAATAGCCTCCAGGGAGGAGCTTCATCCAGCTGCCCCAGACATCCAGGCTTTCTTAGCGTGAGTCCTATAGGACAATTACCCTCAGACCCATCCCTCGAGGGAGCTCGGGATCAGCTGGGTACATGTTCTTAACTCACCTCTTGGCCCTGCCTTCCCCTTCATCCCGGGAAGTCCTGGGTCTCCAGGTGGCCCAACCTTGCCTGGAATCCCCATGAAGCCAGGCTCACCTCTCATGCCTGGTAAAATCCAAAGGAAAGCAAGTCAGGGCCTGGCATGGTGGTGCTGGTGGGGGTTGGAGGGGTTGAGATTAGACAGATTTGAGGGAAAGAAGAGCATTCTTAGCTGGCCTGTCTTCACAGGGCTGCAGGACGGAGCTGTCTCTAACTGCAGACTGGGTAAGGGCCCAACAGCCAGCCAAGCAGCCATACCTTTCAGTCCTAGCTCTCCAGGAAGGCCAGAGAAACCTGGAATTCCTTGGTCTCCCTTGGGCCCTTGACGGCCAGGAATTCCAGGGAAGCCAGGGTCTCCAGGGTCACCTTGATCAGAGGATGGCCCAGGGGGCCCTGGGGGCCCTGGAGGGCCTGGGCGGCCTAGAGATAAGATCAGAGAGGAATGAAGGCAGGTGAGAAGGAGGTGGCCACCACTGAAGGCCTCGGGGCTAATATCAAGCCAAAGCCTGTTCCCAGGGCAGAGAACATTCCTTTGCTGCATCTGGGGTCCCAGTGCCTGGACCTTCCCAAACCCTTTTTGCAAATACAGCCCTTTGCAGTCCCCCATGTCCCTGTTGGGGGAGGGACATGAGGCCATGCAGGCCCATGCACATCCAGCAGTAGGAATGGGGCTGGACTGTATTAGGATCTCCCCAAACTGCGGACAGAAGGCAAAGGCCAAACCTCTTTTGGGTTTCCTGTCTTTACCTCGCTCTCCATCTAGGCCTGGTCGCCCGGGGTCGCCAGGCTGTCCTCCTATGACTGAAGGCAAGGAGAGGCCTGCGGCACCGGGCAGACCAGCAGGTCCCTGGAAGCCTGGGAAACCTGCAAATAATAAATAAAAGGGGCTGCATGGGCTTCGTGTGGCCAAGCTCTCAGAGAAAATGGAAATTCAAGCAGAAAAAGTGGAAGCGGCTAGATAGGGGGCCAGACCGGCGAACACCAGCAGAGGGCGCTCTTCCTTCAGTCTCCCTTTGCAGCCGGTAGAGGAACACGGGTCTCGCACACGCTGACACACAGGGTCTCAGCGACTCCGGGTTTCCCGTGCCCCGTCCCCCGCGGACAGCAGGCGCCGTAGTTTATGGGGATGGAGCTTTGGAAAGTTCTAGCTCCCAGCGTCGCTGGAAATGGAAATATTTTAGACAGATTTCCCTCAAACCGGGAAGAAAAGAAAGCATGACTGCAGCACCTGGAACTGAAGTCGTACATTTTCATTAAATTAGCCAGTTATGTCTGATGGTGCCCAGAGAAGGTTACAAACTGAGGTGAGGCACTGGCTCCAGCGAGTCCGAACAGACACCTGCTGGGTCAGAAATGGAGGTTGCAAGGACGCTGTGACTCCCAGTGTCTTCTAGGGCTAATTTCTGGGTCTTCTAGGCAAACTCAAAAATGCTTTTATAGGTAATTCATGATACCAGCTGAGTGCTTGCTTAATTGCCAATAGAACAAATTTGTCTACACTAAATCCCTTCCCCCTTTTTGGTCAAAGAAAAAAGCCATTTATTAGAGTAGATACAAGAATACTTGTTTGCTCACGTTTTAATACTGCGTGTTTTATGTTTGTGGAGCGATGTCTACTATAATGTTCAAAACCAAAAAATTTCAACTGCTTAGGGAAGATTTATTTCACATTCACACGTCAACTACATACATGGAAACTATATGGGAAAACACATCGAAGCCATAGATACAAATGTAGAAGTCCATATTATACTTCTAGTATGAAAGAGATGTATTTATTAGTTTGGTATCTTCTAGAAGAAATTCAAATGAAGAGAAATAGATTCACACTGGTTGATAAAGTATTCTGGGGGTTGAGATGATTTTTGTTTGTGTGTTTGTAACAATAAAATCCAAAAAGATTAGTGTGGAGTTATATTTTTCCAACAAGGAAAGCCAAAAATATTAATGTTGAGTTTCTCATATTTAAGTAAAGAAATGGCAAATCCATAAAAACGTGTAAAGAAAGATGGCAGATTGGTTAATTCAGGTGTTTTTTTTTACAGCTCATTTGTTAACTGAAAGTTGAGGAAATATAAAGAATAAAAAAAGAAATTTCAAGAAAAGTCTCCAATTATTATAGATCTGGAAAAGAAACAAAAGGAAAACAAAAAGAAAAACTAGCTTCAAAGTCACATGGTGCTACTTTTAGTATGGTCAGTTATGTCTCGATGAACCTTTGAAGTATTTTTCTTTTTCACAAGGGTAAAAATCTGAAAAGAAAGACATATTGGTTTTTTTTCCTGAAAATATACCTTTATATATAATACATATCTATGCTGAAATTAAGTGAAAACCAATAAACAAGACATCATATAGTAGTGTGGGCAGCACACAGATTGTTAGAAGCTCCCATAGCAGTTTTTGGAGCTGCCTTCTCTTTTTACCTGTTTCTTGATTTTAGAATTACACCAATATATCATTAAACCTGAAACAGAGGTACTTCTGATCTCAAGTAGTAAAAAAAAAAAAAAAGAAAAGAAATAGAAAGAAAGAAAGAAAGAAAAGAGAAAAAAAAAGCTCGCATATTTAAGATGAGACACTTTAAATGAGCACAGGAAAATGCACAATGGCATGTTTTTCAAACTCATTTCAGTGTCAGAGACTTAAAATAATCCCTAGGGGCACTTGGGTGGCTCAGTTGGTTAAGTGTCCAACTTCGGCTCAGGTCATGATCTCATGGTTTGTGAGATGGAACCCCGCATCGGGCTCTGCTCTGACAGCTCGGGGCCTGGAGCCTGCTTCCGATTTTGTGTCTCCCTCTCTCTCTGCCCCTTCTCCTCTAATACTCTCTCTCAAAAATAAACATTTAAAAATTCATAAAAAGACAGAAAACCCTAAATACACAAATGCAGCTTCTAAATATTTAGTGCAAATATGAAAATGAATGGCATAATTCAGAATTATTTAGATAAAGGTATTACAGGGACAAGGATTGCTTTTGGAAGTTTGCTTAGGGGTAAATCTTCATTTTACACTGATTTCTATGATCATGTCAGAGATAGGTTCCTATGGGGGGGGTATGATAGTTGCTGTATACTTTTAAAACATTGTTTTAATTAGATACCGAGAAGAGCAGAAGAATATTTATAAATCATAAGTAAAAAATAACCCAGATACAATGAATACCTCTGTTCCAATGACCCAATTTAAGAAAAAGAAGATAACATTACCTTTGAATTTCTTTGCATGCCCTTTACAGATCCTACCCTCTTCCTTGACTCTCGGGGGCAACCACTCCTGAATTTTGTGTTCAGCACCCCCACGCTTTGCCCATGTATATCTGTATCCCTAAACAATATATTGGTTGTTCGCATTTATTTATAAACTTTTAACAGTGGGATCATACCCAACATATTTCTCTGTGACTTGCTTTTTTTTTTTTTTAATCAACATTATGTTCCTAAAACGTATCCATCTTGACATGTGCTGTTTACTGAATTTGTAATTGTGATTTTTATTACCTCAGACAGCGAAAGGAAATGGATAATTTAAAGGCCAGGCATTCATACTCAGGATTTGAAAACATCTGGGTTTTGCTTCTATCTGAGTCCTCTCTTTGCTACCTCCTGTGAAAGAAGCCACACGATTTCCCTACAGGCTCAGGCAATGTTTGAGCTTTCCCTCTGGAGAAGCTGCTGGCTTTCAGAAAAGAACAGGTTGGTCCAGACCAAAGGAAAGAGTAAATGCAGAGAGAGCAGATGCACCAATATAAAATTCAGCAGAAAATGAATTAATGTAGGAATTAGTTCCTGGAAAACATACACACATTATACAACCATGCACATAAACAAATAAAATGTGGTAGGACCTCAAGCCCTAGAACTATAACAGAGAAACAGAGCATTTTGCAAACATGATTTCCCCAGGTACCACGTAATGATATACCGGGCAACATTTCTTGAGTACTTACAACGTGCCAGGTGCTGCGCTAAGTGCTTTTATACATATTACCTCACTCCTCATTGATTCTCCACCAAACCTGTGCAGTAGATTCCCTTATTATGCCCATTTTACAGAAAAGGAACATTAAGAGTTCACTGGGAATTGAGGGACAAGTAACTTCCTTGTTCAAGGTCATACAGCTAGTGAGACGTAGAGCTGGAATTTGAATCCAATGGTCTGATTTCAGAGCCCATACTCCTAGCTGTGATGCTACATTGAATTCATTTCCTGTTTTACATTGAGTGCAATGTATATGGGTCTTCAGAACATTCCTGAGGAGAGTTAAAGAATCAGAATTAATTCTATTTGTGAGGTGGGCAGAGGGAGGCTCAGAAAGAGACTTCAGAGGATATGATGAGTCAGGGGCCAAAATTAGGGCAAAACCTGTTTGCTAGTAACCTATGAATCCTAATTGAGTGCTTGTGTGTGCCTGTCCCAGGGAGGCATTTATCCTCTTAGTCTTGGGCTCCTTCTAGCAGCCGCACTGTCTTCTCAGGGCCTTGGGAGGGCCATCCACGCTGGACATTGAGGAACTTCTGGCAAATCTCTTGCTAAGAGGACAAGCCCTGTCCCTTGGGGCCATTAATCTCAGGCTTTGGCCAAGTGGGCAAGACAGACCCTGAGGTTGATAAGGGAGAGCAGGAGGGAACTCACTAGACTATTCCTTGACACTCCTTCCAGGAAAGCCCTAGCATTGTAGCATGGCCTCCCTTCTCTTTCTCAGAAGTCAGTTCCACTGGGTTCTGAGATCCCCAGAAGTGTGAAGACATGCACAATCCCCAGTGAACTCTTAACTCTCAACCCTGTAAGCCACATGGTCCTGATGAGCCCCAGCCTTGGCTCCCTAGCCAGGCCTTACTCAACTTCTATAAGGCCTGACTTGGGCCCACTTACCTCGGCCACCTCTCTGTCCTTTCACTCCTGGCTTCCCTGGGGCTCCGATGCCAATTCCTGGAGAACCTTTTTCCCCTTTGGGACCAGGCAGGCCAGCTGGCCCAGGAACACCGGTTATACTGGGTCCTAGGAGGAGAAGCAGAAAGAGGAGGAGAGAACTCAATGCAGGTGAGGCCTTCATGCCTCGCTCACTTGCTGGAGGCCTGCCTGACATACACGAGAAGCTGAATACTGACAAAACAGGAAGGAGAGCTCATTCTGGATAGAATGACAGACTCTTTCTTCCTTTCTCCACAAATCAAGGCACCTCGAATTGGGGGCTGGCAAGGAGATCCATGAGTTTAAGTATATAGGATACACCACAGTTGAGAACTCATGGCCAGTCCTTGCCAGCCTTCTGGAAGAACTGGCACTCTCCCGCTTGCCCTTTAGGATCTTCCTAACCTGGAGTTCCATGGGTTCCCTTGGTTCCTGGAAGCCCATTCAGTCCATGTAAACCAGGAAGTCCAGGGAAACCTGAGGGGAGAGAAGATCAGAAATGGCTCCAGCAACTCTGAATCAGGAAGGGTCCGCAAAACGTCTTGCCCCCAAGGGCACTGCAAAGATTGCGGTCTTCCTGGAGGCATAACTTAAGGCCCTCAGGGAGACCGAACCACCCCTAACCTCCACTCTCCACCTTTGCTTTTCCTGACTCTCAGTAGAAACCAATACAGCTTTAAGAGCAGGGTGGTAGATAATTACATATCTTCAAGAATGCCAAGTGGCAATGCCAAGGTCTTGAGTTGCCAGCTCCCAGAGACTCACTGCCCAATCTTGAAGTCAGGGAAAGGCTATATATACCAGGACAACAACTTTCCTCGCTAACTCTTCTCTCCATGGATTCCATGTTCTCCTCTTCCCATTCTTGCTTGCCCTCCATTCCTCCTCCTCCTCCTTCCCCCTTCCCATTATCTATCACATGGCCCCATCAATGACTCCCCTGGATGTGGCTTGCCCCAGATAGTGTCTCGCAATATAAAGTAGTTGCTGCTCTTTTTTTTTGGTGGGGGGGAGCAGAAACCCTCTCCCCACTTCCTCCTCTAAAATACATACCTTTGGTTCCTATTAGGCCGGGGGCTCCCAGGGGCCCAGAGGCCCCTGGATGGCCTGCAGAACCCGGTAGCCCTGGATTTCCTCTCATGCCTGCAATCCCAGGGAGTCCTGAAAATGAAAGCAAGGTAGCGGGTCAGAAAGGGTCATGGCTTAAAGCTAACCCTTACTTTATCAGAGTAAAGTCATCCTGTTGCACAATACCTGGGGAGCCAGGAAGGCCAACATCTCCAGAAATACCAACTTTGCCATCTTCACCTTTGCTTCCTGGGAAACCCACATCACCAGCTAGTCCATCTTTTCCTTTCACACCTACAAAATCAAGAAAGATGCTGAGTGATTAGGCCACATTTTGGGCAATGTATTTCTCCAAGGGAGGGAGGGAGTGAGCAGGAAGGTGAAGCCATTTGACCTGCCAAGAGAGCTAGGTCCAGTGAAACGACTCTGAAAATGATGGGGGCAGCTGTAACTTCCCATTTGAAAGGTGCTGCCCGCTAAGGATAGTAAACTTGTTCTCGAGTGCCCCCAGAAGTAGGAGCAATGGGTAGAAATGTTCAAGAAACTGTTTAGATAACAATAAACTAAGGAGGTGGATGCCATCATCTCAAAGGTCTTATTAGACTTATCTCCATGGGTCTTGAAGGAGGAGCAGGCTAGTTTGCTTGGGGAAGCTGTGGACTGCCAGTCAGGTAGGAATTTTTCTGCATTGGATAGAACTTGCAGAACTTGGGGTTGACCTCCCAAGTTCCTCCTGATCCTCAGTGTGGAGGAATCTGTGAAACACATGAGGTCAAAAGTACAGTGGCCTTACCTTTAAACCCAGATTCCCCAGGTTGTCCCTTGAGTCCCAGGCTACCGGAAATTCCAAGGGTCTGGCCTTGATCTCCTGGGGATATAAAGATATTGTTGAAGTGGTCAGGAGAAGCTATAGCTCATTTTGTAGCAGAGATCTTTTGATGGCAAAACCTTTTCAGATTCCATGTAGACAGAGGAGATCTTTGACAAAAGTATGCAGTGGGTAGAAGGTAACCAATCGCCAAAAAAAAGGTGGGATGCTCTCAGCCTACTGGCAAGAAATGCTGCTACAGGAAGCATATCTCCACTGGGAAGACATTGCTAGTTTCAGTATGGGCAGGGAAGATGATAGAAGGAGGGGCACCAGAACATCACCAGAATGGAACAATGATGGCAGCAAGGATGGGAATTTTTCCTGCCCAGTGGGCTGGGTTCAACAGGGGAAAAGACCGTCTAGAGCCGAGGTTCTCCTCTGCTGCTGAGTCTGGAAGGCACGTGGGTCAAACCACTGTTTGTCACATGTCTATGAGGAGCAGAGACTGCAAAGGGGGTTTGGCCAAAGGGGAAATGTAAATCAATTCACTTTCCTTTAAACACAGAGCTTCCTTCCAGAAGAGCCCTGCACCCGCTAGAAATTCACCTTGCTCTGGAAAAACATATTAAAAGAGAAAATGCTTCTCACCTTTTGAACCTGGGAGACCAGATGCTCCTGGGAGTCCGGGAGCTCCATTGAGACCCTGTGAACCCTTTGAAGCAATATGTAAATCATTATTTCTGCCCACTGCTCAGGGCCTCCCATGCTCTCACCCTCCCCTCTCCCTGAACTGCTGCCTGTATGCTGTGGCAGGGGTGAAGTGGGTTGTGGGGGGGGGCATCCTCCAGAAGGGAAGGTGATGAGCAAAGGGTAGAAATGCATACTCAGATGTTTTAGGGGAGGGATTCTTTCTGCAGATGAATCCTGGTCTCATCATTCATCACTTCCCAATGCCTATCCAAATTGGAATCTTGGGAAATCAGGTGTGGCTGTTCTGGCAAGTCTCTTAGAAAACACAGGATGTGACAGTCAGGCCGGATACTGCAGGTGCATTCTGCAGATAGTTGGCTAGAGCCAGAACTCTGGAGCCATTATGCACAAGAAGAAGTATTGCTTCACCATGCAGAGCTACAGCCCTCAGCCACAGATTCTGTAAGCTGCGGCTTCCTGCAAGGAACCAATTAGCAGGCTGTATGTGCGTATACTGGAATCTGAATTTGGGCTAATGTTACCATTTTCACAGGATAAACTGACTTTATGACTAATGTCCAACACACTATCGGAGTCTGGGAAGTGGGCATGTCAGCTGTTATCAGTATAACTATTCCTCTGCTATCTGGTATAGTTTTGATTTGTTGTGATGTCCCTACTAAAGACATATGCTACCTAGTGCCTTGGGTGGGAGTCTAAGCTCTGGACCAGGTCACTGTGCTCACTGACCCACTACCTAGGATACCTCCTACATCTGCCTTACTTTTTCTGCACATTGGGATATCTGCTAATTCTGAGCCTTTGCTCATGTTGGGACCCCTCCCACTTTGACTCCATTCCTCTTAGTGCATGAGTAGCAAGGACCATCCAGCTGAGAATGATTTCTTTTGCAGTTGCTTCAGGGGTGTGTGTGTGTGTGTGTGTGCTCTCTCCATCAGATGGACTGACACTTTTAAAGGACAGGGACTTTGGGGCACCTTGGAGGCTCAGTTGGTTAAGCATCTGACTCTTGATTTCAGCTCAGGTCATGATCACATGGTTTGTGAATTCAAGCCCCACATCGGGCTCTGCACTGACAGTGTGGAGCCTGCTTGGGATTCTCTCTCTTCTTCTCTGCCCTCCCCAGCTTGTGCATGCTCTATCTCTCAAAATAAATAAATAAACTTAAAAAGATAAATAAAGGACAAGGACTTTGCCTGTAAGGAGCACAGGTGTTCTGTGACCTAGTCCATTCAGTCCCTTCAATACTGCTACAAGTATTGCTACTACTTATTTAGAGCCCACTATTTGCCAGATACTGTGCTAATTGCTTTACACATATCATCTCCTTTAATCCTCACTGCTGTCTGAAGGAAGTTTGAATATTGGTCCCATTTTGTGCATATGAGAAAAGTGAGGCTCAGGCAAGTTAAGCCATATGCAAAGAATCATAGAGCTAATGAGCCATGGAGCTGAGACTCAAACCCAAATGCATCTCATTGCTACCCCTACTCTACCATCCTGCCTTTTAAGAACCCAGACAAGCTGGTTTGATTATTTGCCAATCGTTGCCTTGCACAGAAGCAGCAATGACCTTCCTGAAATCAAAAAAATATCCAGAGGCCTGTACCAAATCCTTATGATGTGCCAGGCTCAATGAGTGATACTGACAGAGAGGTGCAAACAAAAGAGTAGGTAAGGCAGTTCTTGTTCTCAAGTCCTAATGACCTCATTGAGGAAATCAGACCCATGCAGAACTGACTGGGATTCATATAAGCAGTGAGAAATGCAGCATGCCAGCAGGGAGGAAGCTCAGGGACTCCTGGAGGAATGGGTGCCTGGGCTGGGGCCCAGAGCATGGGTAGGCATTGGGCAGTTAGCTGCAGAGTAGCAGACTCTGGCACACAGGAGAGACAACATGAACAAAGGCCCAGAGGCAGGGACATTCAGGAGAGAGTGGGAAGACCTGTCAGGCTCAATGAGAGGACTCTGTCCAGGATGAGCTGGGGGAGGGGTCTGGGAAGTGGGCTGGGGCCAGAAAGATGGGCAATAGGGGCATGTCCCCCTGCTATGGAGGCCCTTCCCTGGTGGAGAGACAAAGATCTGGGCACACTTACACTTGCTCCTGGTATTCCTGGGAAACCTGTGATTCCAGGGGACCCTTTAAGGCCGGGTAAGCCCCGTAATCCAATGGAGCCAGGGGGGCCTGGTTTCCCATTAAGTCCCTTGATGATACTGGGGAGGCCGGGAACTCCAGGCAAGCCTGGTAGCCCTGGGGGGCCAGTCTCTCCTTTGTCACCTGGGAAAGACACAAACAAGCTTAGAAAAAGGACTCTGGGCAAGAAAAAACCTGCTCCCCCAAGGTGCAGGTACCCTGGATCACAGCTAACCTTGGGGACGGTTAGCTCGGGGGTGAAGGTGTGGGTGGGGGAGGTGCCTTCAGCCTTAGGGGGCACCAGTCAAGGCCACCCCAGCTCTAGCACTGCTAGTGCCCACGCCCCATCATCCACCAGGCTCCTCCAGGGGTACGACAGCCTCTGGCTCAAAACCTCAGTTTCCTGCAGTGGCAGTGAAAACTGGCAGCCTCAAAGTCCAGCACCCTTCAGGCCCAGAGAAGGCAGACTCCTTGGAACCCTGGTTGCCACCCATACTGCCACTCTAGGGGGTCTTGCCCTTTCTCAGGAGGGAGGTTAAATTTGAGCATTTCTCTTGCCCCATTGCCTGCCCCAGCACCTCTGGGCCCAGGAAATCCGTCAGATCCAGCTGAGCCTCTAGAGCCTTTATCTCCTTTCAGCTGCAGGTTCAGGATTGGAGGTCGTGGACTGGGGATTCCAGCTGGCCCCGGGTCACCTCTGTCTCCTGCAGGGGTGGAGATTGCGAGACCCTCGTGAAAGGAAGCTTACACACAGAGTCAAGCATGAGCTGACCTTTCATCTCAGCTCTTCCCCTCTCTGTCCCCCCTCCCACCCCAGGCTTCCTTTCTGGGCCCTTTCTTGGCCCTGTTTCCCCAACTTTGCATCAGTGTGCATGCCCTCTCCTTTGACAAGCCCAAGGTCCATCAGCAACTTTGGCCCCACTCAAAAGACTCCTCCACTGAGTATCTGGGAATGTATGATGGGGCCTCTAATATGCAGTGATAACTCAGAAGTGATTAGATCTCTTGGTTTAAAAGGACTTCATTCAGGGGGGCACCTGGGTGGCTCAGTCAGTTAAGTGTCTGACTCTTGGTTTCAGCTCAGGTCATGATCTCACGGTTCCTGAGTTCAAGCTTCACGCCCAGCTCTGTGCTGACCTTGCAGAGCCTGCTTGGGATTCTCTCTTTCCCTCTCTCTCTGCCCCTCCTCTGCTCATGCACTTGCATTCTCTCTCTCACACACAATAAATAAAAACTCTAAAAAAAATTAAAAAGACCTCATTCAGAAGCCCCAAATCTTATTATCTAACACAAGACTGTTATAAGCCACACCAGCAACAAAGTTGACACACAAAATGTACATTGGGAAGCATGGCCAGCAAGTTCAGAATTCAGTGCTCCAGCTTACCTTTTTTACCAGCACTACCAGCCCGTCCAGATGGTCCCACCTTTCCGGCTGACCCAGAAATGCCCTTTAATCCACTTGCACCAGGAATACCAGGGAGACCTGGTATCCCTGGAAAACCTACCAGCCCAGCAGATCCCTTCTCACCTGTTGAGAAAAAAGAACTTCGATTATGATCCCTCTTTTACATACAGGGAAATGGAAGCACAGAGAGGCTTACCCCAAATGGAAGTACTTACCCCAAATCACACAGCTAGGAAGTTGTAGAGAAGGGATTCAAACCCAGGTTTCTCTAACTCCAAAGCCCAAGCTGTCAGTCCTTACACATTATACTACTTCCCTGAACAGGGGCATGACACTAAGCAACAGAAGGGAGAGAAGAGGTGGGCACCTCTCTTATGGTTTGCCAAGTTAGAGCTCATGAGTGGCACAGAGCAAAAAAAAAAAAAAAAAAGCCTAGGACCAGTTGTGTGACCTTGGACCAGTCATCTACCCCTGTAGAAAATGGAGATGCCTCCCATCCAATCTTTGGTGTCTAGCAGGACAATCACAGAAACTGAGAGCAATCGGGCTCCATGGTAGGGGGATCATGCAAATGAATAAACCCAGTGTGACAGTTACTGTCCTGTGCTTTACTGACAATGCTATTCAGCCCAGCGTTCCACCTGGCCAGCAGTGAGGGTGATTCACCGTGGCTGGAGTCTTCCCTTAGTGCTAGCTTTGTCCAGCCATCTTACCACAAAAAGTCCCACCCACCTCCCTCCCTCCCCCCCTCTCAGCCCCATTCCCCCTTCTGAGGCAGAGAAGGGGGGCAAGCTGGGCAGCGTGGATGATCCTTTGAGGCACCCACTAGTGCCTTTCTGAGCACTTCACTTACCCTTCGGACCCGGCAGGCCTGGCAACCCAGTGCTCCCTGGCAAGCCTGAGTTCCCCAAGAAGCCAATCAGCCCTGGAGATCCTGGAAGGCCTTTCAACCCAGGCAGGCCTCTCTTTCCAGCTGATGCAGGGGGACCTGTCTCGCCTCTTAAACCTTTCTTTCCAGGATGTCCTGAATCAGCACAGGAGAGAACATGGGACAGCCGTCAAGCAAGGCTGTGTCCAGATCTGGGCCACTGCCCATTCCCATGGCTTCTGGCTGGCTGGCTGGCTGGGTTTTGGAAATGGTCCTGTAACCATGGCCTCTGCAGGCTGCTAACTGGCAGAATTCTCTGTTAGCTGAAGCATTAGCTCTTACCACCCAGAGCACCACGCCAGCAGCTGTTACTCTCAGCATGGCAGGGCCAGCAAACCCCCTTCTGATTAGAACTTCTTCCTCCTTTATGAATGTGGTGACACATTTTAGCCTCTGAATGGAGCTCTGGGAAGCCAAGGTGGCATCTGGACTCCAGTTTCCTGGTACTTCCAGTCTGAATTGCACTACAATGGCTGTTTCCTGAGCCAATCGGTGAAGTAGAGGTTAAAGCTGAGCCATTGTTTCAGCCTCCCAGGGAGCCATGGATACAGGGCTGCCCTTTTAATCCCTCATGCAAGCAGTTAAGTCAGCCAGTTCCTTGGCATTAAGGTTGAAAGGCCCCCTAGTGCCAAGTACTGTAGAAATCCCCAAGGCCCATTTGGTCTCCTAGGTTGTCTGAGACTTCTTTCACCAGGCTTTAAGTTGGTCAATGGGATTAACCTCCTGAGCTGCTGCCAGAGTGGAATGTTCAGGTACAAAGCAAGGAAATTAAAAAACCAAAGGATTAAATCAGTGACGACAGAGGTATTTGGGCCCCCAAGGACCTAACTGAATGGCTGACTTGGCTTTCTATGAATTGAAAAGCATCAAGTAGCTGCAAGCCCCAGGATTCTAATGGGGGGCTGTGAAGGGGACTCCACAACAAGGGAAGGAAATTCAATGGGGGCCAGCTCCACAGCATGGGCTTGGGGACCCCTGGCCTTGCCAAGGTTAGAGTGTATAGTCAGATAATTCCCTGAGCAGGAAAGCCGGCGGGGGAGTCAGTCTGTGGGCTTGTGTGCTGTTTTCTCACCTGGACGGCCTATGGGAAGACCCCAGAAACACATAAGGATAAAAGGGATTAAAAAGGATTTTAGTGGCTCTGCAAAAACTCAATATCAGTCACGTGGCCTGCAGTAAGGGGGGTTGATGTAGTCACTGAGGCAGGGGAGAGGAGGGCGGTGCAAGAAAAAGGCAAGCTTCAAACACTAGGCCAGATGCAGGGGGTGTCAGCCCCGAGGCCCAGTGAAGGCCACTTTGGCCACAGGCCCTCAGAGGCAGGCTCATCAGAGAGGCAGGCCACCGCATAGTCATCCTCCTCTCGAGCTTCTCCCCCCAAGACCAAGCAGGCTCCCCTCGGTCCCAGCCAAAGTGGTGGACATGGCTAGACCCACCTCCACAACCAGGGCAGCTTCTCTAACTGGGAAAGGCAGGGGGGAGGCTGAAGCACATAGTTGAGGGGGAGTGAGGCCGTGGGGGAGGGGTGGGGAATGATCTGTGGTAACATTTTGGAAGCCAAACTACAGAAATCCATTCTGCTCAGCACTGCAAGGGTCACTTGAGATTGGAAACATGAGGGGTCGGGAATGTCAAATGTCCTTCTAAACCCTGCGCAGGTCTCAGGGCTGCTATGGCTCTCAGGGCACCAGGGCCCAGGGCCCAGCTTAAGTCTGTCAAGCTGGGACCCCTCCTCCAAAGGACCTACCTGAAGGGCCTGGAAAGCCTGGTGCTCCTGGGAGCCCGGGTTTGCCCTTGATGTCGAATCGGCCATCAGGCCCTGGGGACCCTGGCTGTCCCACATGGCCTGGTGTTCCAGGCCTGCCCCGTTCACCTTTGGGGCCCAGCAAGCCTGACTTCCCAGGCAGACCTAATGAAAGCAAGGGGCAGATGGTCACAGTCTGGATCAATAGCAGGGACTGGTCACCACACCAACTTGCAGTGCAGAAGCCTGGCCCAGGGTACACCCCAGATGCCATTGTCTTCTCGGCGCCAGCCTTGCTGCTGTTCCCAGCAGCAAAATCACAGGCTTTACGAGAAATATGACTATTCCTTGTGGTCACTTCTGGATTTAGTAAGAAAGGAGAATAGACTCAGGTGATTTAAGAAAAAGTTCCCAACAGGGAGAGACAGAACAAAATGACTTTTATTTTTAACCCGCTAGTTAATTCACCAGCCCAGGCTCATGCATATATTCATGCAAGTGTACCCGCCACGGGAAGACTTTCTGTAGATTGTTAAATATGTGAGTCAAAAAGAGTCACCCTTGGGTCCTGGAAGGCCAGGGTCTCCAGGAAATCCTCGGTCCCCTGGCAATCCCTGTAGGCCTTGCTCCCCCGGAGCACCATTTTCAGCACCATAGATGTCACCAGAGGCTCCCTTGGAACCTGGTAAACCTGGACTGCCAATTTTCCCAGGCAAGCCATCTTTTCCAGGGAGCCCAGGAAACCCAGGCAAGCCCTTCTCCCCACGAGGTCCAGGAAATCCTAAATGTAAAGAGGCAAAAATAAAAGACCATGGAGGTTTAGAAGTAACAGGTCTGGGTAGAGATCTCTGACACAGATTTTCTTTATCTATTATAAAAGCTAACTAGGGGCACCTGAGTAGCTCAGTCAGTTAAACATCTGACTTTGGCTCAGGTCATGATCTCATGGTTTGTGGGTTCGAGCCCCATGTCGGGCTCTGTGCTGACAGCTCAGAGCCTGGAGCCTGCTTTGGATTCTGTCTCCCTCTCTCTCTGCCCCTTCCTTGCTGGAGTGCTCTCTCTCTCTCTCTCTCTCTCAGAAATAAACATTTTTTAAAAAGCTAACTAACATATTAATAATGTGTGTCACTTCTCTTGAAAGTCAGGAGCGTCCTGGTCCTGGGAGAACTTGCCAGAAGAAAGGACTGTGCCATGTGAACCGGAGAAGGTTCTAGCTCAGTGAGGCCAGGCCTTCAGCTGAGCTTAGCAACCCACTCTTGGGGCTGATCCACTGGCCAAAGTGCATAGATTACATCCAGGACTTCCTGTTAAAGGCCCAATTCTTCTGAAGTCATCTAACGCCTGCTGTCTTGCCTCCTTCTTCCTCGGGGGTGGAGGAAATTGAAGCACCAAGAAACCATAGATTGTGTGGCCCAAGATGAGCCCTGTATTGTAGAGCAGGGTTGTTCTCAAATTGAGTGTGGGTCAGAACCACCTGGAGGAGAGGGTGCTTGGTAAAATCCAGATTGCTGGGCACCGCCCCCCTAGAGCTTCTGATTAGTAACTCTGCCAAGGGGCTCCAAATCTGCCTTGTTAACAAATTCCCAGATGATGCTGGTGCTGCAGGGAACACAGTTTGAGAACCACTGGTGCAGCATAGAACAAGGTTGCAAGAGGGTGTGAGCAAAGGGATAGATATGAACCACTTCTTTCTGACTCATCTGGATCTCTTTCTCTGAGCTAGAGGGAGTTGATCCAAGAAATTGCCAGAGGTACTCGGCAGTCAGATAACCTGTTAGAGTACTAGTTCTGTCACTAGTGGTTTTGTGACCTCAAGCAAGTCACTTTCCATCTGAGCCTCAATTTCCTCATCTGAATGTGAAGGGTTGTTCCAGCTGATGGCCCTTATTGCTCTGATATACTGTCACTCTCTATCTTGAAGCTCTGCCTTGCCTGAGTATGAAGTCAAAGCCATCCCACTCAGGGATGCCTGGGTGGCTCAGTCAGTTAAGCCTCTGGCTTAGGCTCATGTCATGATCTCGAGGTTCATGAGTTCAAGCCTCACATCAGGCTCTGTGCTAACAGTTCAAAGCCTGGAGCCTGCTTCAGATTCTGCATTTCCCTCTCTCTCTGCCCTTCCCCTACTTGTACTCTCCCTCTCTCTCAAAAATAAATACAACATTAAAAAAAAACCCATCCCCCCTCCCCTACTTGTACTCTCTCTCTCTCTCAAAAATAAATAAAAAAAAAAAATTAAAAAAAAAATCCATCCCACCCACACCAGAGTGAGAACCTAACTTCCTATAATCAGCGGATGGCTACCACAATATAAACTCACACTCACACAAAAGGAGAAGCAGGCAAGGAAAAGCTTCTTTCCTTACCTGGCAGTTCAGGAAGGTGAACTAATCCTGGACTTCCAGCCTTTCCTTTATTTCCACGCAATCCAGGCTGGCCTGCAATCCCAGGGAGGCCACGGGCCCCTTTAGGACCTGCAAACCCAAACATGAATCAAGAGGGGAAAGGAAAGTCAGTGTGGCTGGTTTCATTTGTAATGTCCACTCAAGAATCCTAGTCTCTTGGAGGGCCTCTTACTCTTACCTCCCCACACAGACCTCTCCAGGAGCCATTCTATTGCCTCAATCCTCAAGGCTGCCCTCTCAGGAAGAATGTGGATCCCCAAATGCTACCAGGCTATGCCCTGCTTCCTTCAGCCCACAGCCCTTACAAGTGTGTTCAATGGCTTTCTCTGGCCTCATTCCATACCTGGGAATCCGGGAGCTCCTGGAAAGCCTGATGGACCGTATGATCCGGGAATTATACACGGCAAGGTGACCCCTGTAAATGGTAACATGTAAGCATCTTGTGAGCCCACTAAGTTGGGTGGGCTCTCCTAGCATGCTCCTTTCCTCCAGTTTTGTTGGATGAGCCAACCAAGCTCTTCCTACCCAGCAGCTGGGAGCCCATGCAGAAGAATTGTGGCATCAGAAGCTCTCGGGAGTTACCCCCTAGTGCAACTGCTTACAGATAAGAGTACTCCTAGTGTCCAAGTGCCAGAATGTCACCTCCTACACCATCAATATCCAGTGGGCAGGCATCTACCTATGCATCTACCTATGCAGTAGATGTTACCTAACAAGATTTCCTAGAGGTAGCCTATGTAGGAGCAGCAGCAAATGGCAATGACCTCCTCACCCTACCCTCATATGAAGCCTCTCCCTAGGATAGGTGCTTGGGGATAGGCCTGAGTATCCATTATGGCCATGTGACTAGACTGGAGGGTTTGAAGTCAAGACCCCTCAAGTTCACATGTCTGCCCTTTTCTTGGAATGAAAACAAACTATTGGGTTCTTTTCCTAAACCATCGGGTTCTTTTGACCCACATCACTTGGGATCTACAGAAGTCTATTGATGATTACTGTGGGTGAGAGGTAGCTGTATTTCTGTACCAGACAAACACTGAAGGCCACTCTCTTGGCCATGGCAGACAAACAATGACCATTCCCTCAGCTCTTCCTTTGAAAATGTCAACTCTGGTACTCAGGGAGATGCAGTAGTCAATTTCAGTGTTCAAGACTTTGAAATTGCATGCATAGCCTTCCTTTAGCAAATTCTTCCTTGCTCATTCATAATGCAAATAAAAAGAGTCTACACAAGATCACAGAGGGGAGGTTTAATAAAATACCGATGAAAAAATTTGTGTAGGCTCCCTCAAGTGCCATTTACAAATAATTGCTATGCTAATTAAAATTAGTCTTGCCTATTCATTAAAACAATCCCCCAAGGCCTGCTTTAAGCCACAGAGCCAACAGTTCTAGTAAACTGCTATAGTTTTTGCCTGTACCTAAAATAAATCACAAATTGCCTTTCTTAAAGATATGTTTACAACCTATGATTTAGACTGCTTACTCAACCAGATGGCATTCCTTCTGCACTTGCTCTATTCACAAAGAAACATGGGGAATTGAATATAGTGTATTGGTTAAGAGGTGGGGGCTCTTAACCAATACACTATAGACACCGAGCCAGACAGACCTGAGCTTGTATAATAGTTCTGCTATTAACCAGCTGTTTGGACAAGATACTTAACCTCTCTGAGCCTCAAGCATAAAACTGGAGCTACTTTTCTCATGTGGCGCTTGTGAGGATTATATGAAATAATGCTAACGGCATTCTGCACAGTGTCTGGCAACTTGGCGGTTGCTCAGCAAACAGTTTTTTATTATCTTATTTAAGGAGGAGCATTCAGAAGAGCTCCTCCAAGACCAGCCCCTGGTTTCTACCTTAGTCAGGTTAGTGATGCTACTTTGTAGCCTGGGCAGCAACTTTCTGCCTTGTAGACCTCAGGTTCCCATAGCCACACTTCTACAGGTGGAGATAGCCATAGGCCTGATCTTGCCCCATTAGTGGTCACACCCATCTCCATCCTGCCAGACATTGAAATGATGGCGCTATTTTTCAGGGCTATTTCCCTACTGTGGAACTATAACCTATGGACAAGCACCTTATGATGAGATGCCTCACTGGGAGAGGACTGCCAGTCCTGTGTTCAGCTTGGGCCTCAGTCCCTTGGACTAGGCTGAAGAACTGCCTCCCTAGATGGTATCACGAAAGGGATCCCACAGAAGATTCTCCTGCCCCAAATATTTCAATAGCCCATTGACTCCAATGTATCAAACACTGCAGTTCCATTGCTTTCAACCTTACAACAAACAGTAAAACACAAATATCTCTGCACTGGTCCAAACATGAACCATCCATCCTCACTAAATCATCAGATAAGTTTCATAAATTCTCTTTGCCTGTGACAGCCAGATTAAAAACAAACGTTTAGAGCATGGGGCCAAGGTCAGGCATCAGAAATGTTCCAGGACAGGACAAATAATGACAAAAGGGAAGATGGAAATCAAGGGCATGTTTCCCTTTTGCCTCAGACCAGGCCTGTACACCACAGCACCCTTGTGTATGTAGGTGGAGGGTCAAAATGCTGAGAAGGTAAGACCTTCAAGTCATCCTGGTATCTGGCTCTTTCACATTACATCTCTGTCTTCTACTTCTTATCTGTGAATTCAGAGCCTTCTCTTCAACAAAGCAGAAATCAGCTCTATCCATGTTCTGTTCTATAACACACAATCTAATTAGTCAGGATTTCCTCCATAAATGCCCAAATTCATCGTCAAAATAAAAAGCACCTCTGTTTATCAAGATTCTATCATTTCAGTTTACTCTGGGTCCAGTGAATAAACATCAGACATGTGTTCATCTTCCAGCTACCTCCCAAGGCAAGTTACGACCCCAGCTAAGTTCATAAAATGAAGGTGCTCAAGGCAGACATCAGCAAAGCCATCAACATGCATGGTGAAGGAAATCAGTCCCTGTCAGAGACTGCATGCCCATTTACTCCTGTATCCCCTCCCAAAAATCAGGAGTGACAGTGTCAGTGTCAGCCTTCATGCACCCCTCCCCAGCCAAAGGCTCTAGCATGGTGCTCAGGCCATCATGAGTGTTTGAGAGAAAGGTGAACAAAAAGGAAGGGACATTTTGGCAACATCAGTGTTTGAGAACCTCGAGACTGAGCTAGCTCTCACCTCCCTCTGTGTCTAAGCCTCCTTTACCAATGCTCTCCCTGCAACAACAGTCACCTAGACCAATCCAGTAAAGAAGAAAATTAAACCCAGAGAGAAGTTCCTTGAGGCCCAAGGGAAGTCTTGTCTGCAGCCTGGGTATGCCCACTAATCAAATTCCCTATCCAGATCGAATGGAGAGAGCTGACACCCACACAGGATCAAGGACACAGATGCTGTTTCAATAATAACCAGGGTGATTGATTACTGTGACCATCTGGATCAGAGCCTCTTTGGAAACAGCCAGTTGTCTGCTCGTCCAAGGTTTGTAATGACTCACACCACTAGGTTGAAAAGCTTCTAGTGACTACATCCCTATCCATGCAGCTGCTCTAGCCTGGGCCACCACTGGTTGGAGTGAACACATTTAAAGAACAGCATCCTTTGATTTTCATGGCAACAATAATGGCCATGATGCAAATGTCAGGGGCTCCCAAGTTATGTCTTTTTAAAATTGTGTGGAAAAAAAAGATAGGTTTGAGGAGTTATATGTGGTTGCCACGGAAAGAAAAAGAAAGCTAATGCTCTTATTGGAAGTAATTTTTTGGAAAGTCTTGGTACTGCAACAAGAACATTTTCTGCATGGGGTATCTCTCAGGCTAGAGCTTACTATATCACTATATTCCTAAGAACTTTTTGTGTCTGGGGCCTAGTGAAGTTTAGGATACAAATGGTCCCTTGGGCCTCCTTCTGTTGACTCAGCCTGTTTTCAAGCAGTCAGAATGTTGATAATAGCCAGATTTGAGTGTAAGTATATAGGTAACTCAGTTTATAACTCAGTTTAAAACCCAGTTGCCTACAGAAATGGTTGGCCTAGAATAAAGACCCAATTGGCACAGGGGTAGTGGAATGACCATGAATAATATCTCCGGGAACAGAGATGGAGGCAAAGCTAGGACTTCCAAAGGTACAATGCTTTAGTTTGATAAAATTCCTCACAGCCTTCACAGGGTTTTGTAAACTGAAATACAACTTGGTTTTAAGAATCTTGAATCATCAATTTTTAACATATACCATCATCCTTGGTATGCCAACACATACAAGTAGATTTTAAAGTCAATAGACATGACAAGACCTGGTTTCTATCTTCTTTTTTGGTAATTCTTCAAGGTGACAAGGTAGAATGAGAAGAAATAGGTCTAAGAAATAGCCCCTTGGTTATTGAGAAGCCCCTTTCTTCTGTGAGTGTATATTAGTCTCTTATGGAGCATTACACTATACTAGGCAAATTGAGAAATGCTAAAAAGAATTGCCTTCTTTAGTATCCAGACACTTACAAAGCAATTGGGAAAACTAAAAGCATTAATGGAAGAAAATGTGTAATTTAAGAGGCAATGGCATATGTTGTGGAGGTCAAGAGAAGGTTTAGTGGAGAAGTAGGTGTGTACCCTGAAAGACAGATAAAATCTGACTGCACAGAAAAAAAGAGGAAGAGCATTCCAGAAAAAGGCAACCGCTTGTGGCTTTGGACTAGGGGCAAGACGTGACAATATCAGTGCTTTACAAATAGTGAATTGGCAGTAGTGTTCATAGCAGAACTGAGTGGGGAAAGTCTGGAGGTAGGAGATGAGAAACTGTTTGGAAGCTGTTTGTCATTCACTCACTCACTCATCCATCCATCCATCCATCCACTCATCCTTACTTCCAATGTCATTCACTCACTCATCCATCCATCCATCCACTCATCCTTCCTTCCAACTGTCCATTTATTCTGAAAAGCATGTAGGTATTTGATAAGCTTAGGTGTGAGACAATGAGAACTTAGTAGCAAGAAGAGGAGGGAAAGAATATAAGAAGCACTGCAAATGAAGAATAAGAAATGAATTTCAAGTTTTCAAACTTCAGATAACAATAAGGATGGTACTGCTAATGGAAACAGAAGTTGGGATGGAGGGCTATTCCGGCTGTATGCAAGAAGGTGAGTTATTAACATAGCATCGTCACAATCTACAAGCAGGACTGTCACTCCCTACAATTCCTGAAATGCTGATAGAAAAAGAAGATATACAAATGCGAGGGGTTTAAGGTATGAAATAAAGATTAGACTAGATACAAGTAGAGTCTCTTCTCAATCTGAGATCTCATGAATTAAGGAAAGGTTCCTCTCTGGTGATGATAGTACCATATAACTTAAGAGGACACCTATCCAATCTCTCACTCATTACTTCGATGATACTTGTAGCAAATGGCCATCCAGCATCTGCTTGAAATTTCCAGGGATTATGAGCTCACAACCTCCCAAGACAGCTCTGTTACATTTTCAGACTGCTGTTAGGAAGTCTTTTTTGTTTTGTTTTGTTTTTACTAAGTAGAACTGAAGTCTAGATTTCTCTGTATAAGTGTACCACAATTATGTACAATTATGATCTTTTTTCCTCATGAAAAACCTTAAAAAATTGCAAGAAGTGATTATAACCAGCCAAGACTCTTCTTATGACACATTTCATGTACCTGGGTCATATCTATACTCTACAAGGGGTCAGTTTTTCAAGTCCATGGCCATCTGATTCCATGACTCACCTGGAAGCCCAGGGAGGCCTTGCTTCCCTGGTAATCCATTTATTCCTTGATCTCCAGGAAGCCCACGAGGTCCGGGAGATCCCGGCAGTCCATTTCCTGGGGGACCAGCTGGACCACTGCGGCCCTTTTCACCAGGAAGTCCTGGTAACCCCTTCTCACCTGGGAAGCCCTGTCCACCATCACCCTAGAGAACACATAAGAAAGAATGCAATCCCAACTTAAAGATTTATCCTGACTCGTTTGACCATAGGAAAGAGGTAGCCAGTGTGACCGATGTTTGGTTTTTTGTTAAAATTCTCCGTCACTCTAGTTTATCAATCAGTTCCTCTGATTTAGTTCATTTGGTTCATGGAAATGAAGTTTGTCAATTCTTGATGATCTGATAATACAAAATATTCTGGATCAGTGGTGGGGAGGGGGCAGGAAACTGGAGCAGGGTAACAGTCCCTGGCAGGGGTTGGGTCACAGAAAGCAGCTGGATTACCTGCAAGGGAAAGCTACTGAGAAGCTAAAGCATTTTCAGTGATATGGTCAATGGGTACTAGCATTTCTCAAATAAGGCAATGACCCATTTTGAGAAAAAGATTTCCATTTTACAGAAAAGAAAAGCACAGAGCAGAGAGTGTCAGCAGAGGTGGGAGGAGATGTTCTACCCTGTCTCATGGTCTAGTGGCCATCAGGACCCCCACTAAGTCAGATGTGAGGATTTATAGAGCTTATCACTCAGGAACTATCAACTTACTGGGAGGCCTGGCAGACCTGGTAAACCTGGTACTCCATCCTTCCCTGGGGTTCCTGTTTTACCAGGGAGCCCCTGGGGGCCAGGATCACCCCGCTCCCCTGGCATCCTTGATCTTGAACTGAGACTTGGCTCCCCTTTCTCTCCTTTGTGGCCTGCAGGACCCCGAGGTCCAAATAAACCCTGCAAAAGAGACAAAAGGGAACAATCAGGAGATGTATACATTATAGGACTCTGGCACCTAGCATAGGTCTGACCTAAAGCAGAACCTTGGGCACATTTTGGCACTGTTCAGGGCACTTGATAATGTCCTCATCTGGGATTATGACTGCCCATTTATTTTCTTATCCTTTCTAAATTTTTGAAATTTTTGAGGACGGTAACACTGTCTTAATTCAATTTCATCTTCAGGGCCCAGCGCAGTGTTAGGCAAATACAAATAATTTTGTGGAAGGAAGAGAGGGATTAAGGAAGGGGGGGAAGGGAGGGAACATAGGTAGGTCAAAGCAGAAAGGGACTTCGGAGATCAGCTAGTCTGACTTTTTCATATTACAGATCAAAACCCTGAAGTTTTGTTTTATTCCCATCTGTCTTTCCTGTGTTTTAGGAACATGACTGGGGAGGAGTACGGGGCACTGGAAAGCTCCTATTGTTCCCTCAGGGCCAAAGTTTGGTGAGACTTACTGGAGTCCCTGATGGGCCCTGTGTACCCCCAGAGCCTGGATCTCCTCTGGTTCCTTTAAGGCCTGGAAGGCCAATGAGACCTTGTGACCCAGGCAGGCCTGGCTCCCCAGGTGGTCCAATGTTAGGGACACCGCCATCACAAGCACAAAACCCTGAGTCCCCTGGAGGAGAAAAAGACAACATTAAACAAAATAGACCATCTTTCTAAGAAAAAGGATGATACAATAGCAGTAATTTGTGACTTGAACAACCCCATGGAGGGAATCAGAATGTCCACAGAGAACAAACTCACATGAACTAGGTTTATGAACCAAATCTACTCTCTATCAAAGTACATCTGTACCAGTGATTTGATTTCATTAGTCTCAGGGGAGACAACCCAGTGATCAGTGAGTCTAATTAATGTACAGCCAGAGTTAAGAACCACTGCCCTATGCTAACCACTTGGATCTGGAATCTAAGCCACTCAAAAATTCTCTTCATCATAATGTCTTTTCCCTTGTGTTCTGTAAACAGAGACAAATGTCCAATAAATGTATGACAGGGATTTCGGCAAAGCACCTTTGAAGTGGTATCAAGGAATCACTAACACTATAGCTCAGCCACCTATACCTTCCATGCTTATGGTGTGGAAAATGAGAATTTAGGCCAATGTAGGTGACTCTGAACATCCTGAAGGGCCTCTTTTTACTTTCAGAAAATTGATAATCCCTGAAACTCGGAAAGAACAGTCTGTAGAATTTCTCAAGTGTGATCAATGGATCACAGTCAGTTATGTTGCCTGTTCATAAGGCAGCTTGCTGGGCCTCACCCCAATTCTAATAAAGCAGACTCTCAGGAGGCCAGAACCAAGAATCTAATTTTGAGTAATCTCCCTTAGGTGATTCTCATGTACAATGAAGCTTGAGAATCACCATCACTATTCCAGACTTAGGGAAAACCTTCTGGTCCCATGGGAATATAGAATGGGGAGCATTAGAGTTATGTCTTTTCAGGAGTGAGAATGGTATCCGGAAGTACACTAGCCCTGTAGTGAGTCACACAAAGGCAAAGGTTAACATCCTAAGTCAAAACTTGCAATTCCATCTCCTTTCTCTCCAAATAGTCCTCCTTGCATCTGAACAACAGAGATGGAACTTTTAAAAACTTCTCAACTAGCTCCTATATTTAAGTAGTGACATTTTATGATTCAGTAATAAGAAAGGGGAAGAGTAAGTTAGGACCTCTCTGCTTGAGGCTGAGAAGAGCTGTTAACTCTGTGAGAGAAGGGAAAAGATCTCAGATAACTTGAACCCCCTAGGCCATCCCCAAACCTCTCTGGAGCCCAGAGTTTCACCTCTTCCTCCACTTAGGCCTGGACTGCAACTAAAATGAATTGATTTATTTGAGCTTTAAGCATCTGCATCTCTAGAGTATGAAACAGAGGAATGACCCAAAGACAGCAAGAAGATGGACAGAGCAGTGTGGCCAAAGGCTGGGGTAATCAGTTAGCCCTTCAACATCGGGGGGTGGGGAGGGAGATGCAGTTATTTTTCTGGAGCCAGTTGGCTGTTTCAGAGTGCCAACTCTTGACCTGTTCAGAGTCCTATCCTTCAGACTGAAGGTAATGATAAGTGGCATCCAGCCTTGGCCTTGCAAGCTGATGTTGCCGCATGTACTGGTTAACAACCAGGGTTAATGGCAACAGCTTCTGCAGGTGGACACAATAGGACGAGCAGCCTGCAAGCCACTTTGTTCTATGTGACCTCAACTTCCAGCCTCAGTCTCAGAGCCCTAAACATAGCCCTTCCAACAATCTTAAAATCAAATCCCCGATCAAGATCGCAAATTGCTTTTGTTCACATTCCCAAGGCCGTTAGTTTGCTCATTCCCCAGAAAGCTTTCTGCAAGGAGTGTGGGGAACAAAGAAACCCAAGGGGACAAAATTACCTTTTATTCCTTTGAGGCCTGGGTTTCCTTTTGGACCTCGTTCTCCTCGGAGACCAGGGAACCCTGGCTCTGTGTTCTGTAGTGTTCCAGTCTCAAATGTTCGACCTTCAGGACAAAGGAAGCATGAAGGAAGGATTGGCATCTCACACGAGCCTAGACTTACATGACTCAGCACAGCAGCTCAGTCACTAAGGACTAAGTATCCTTGAAGCTAAACAACCAAAGCAGACACAGGGACCCAAAGTCTACAGCAAGTCTTATCCCTTATTGACTCTATTCATTCTACTACTGCTTACAGAAGGTCTACTATGGTCCAGGCACTGGACTAGACACTGAGGGTACAGGAATGACCCAGATAGCTTCAGTAAGCTAACAGGCCCAATGTCTACCCCAGAAAGTTTGAGGGAATGGGTGCAAGCTGCAGAAGTCATGGGGTTTAGATTACAAACAAGCATGCTGGACATATCTCTAGCCTTTCTCTTAGAATCTAGAATTCCATACTCAGGTAGGAGATTTAGGGAAAATAAGCCTTGTAGAGGCTTTTAGCAACCATCTTGAGGATCCAGGCTTGGCTTTCCATTTCTCAGGCTCTCAGCCCACCCCACTGGAGCTTGAAGGAGCCAATATTGCTTCATCATGAGCTGCAAGACCAGAGGCCAAGGGGCTGAGAACAGTGGAGGGTGGAATGAAATGAGTACAGAAATTGGAAGGAATTAGTGTTTGGTTATTGAGATGGCCTTAGCTTGCTTTTTCCTTGATGAGCACTCTGAGTGATGTGGTTGTTTACCTGTAGAAGAAGGCTCTGACTCAGAGAGGACAAGGCCTTTGTCACTGCCCCTCTGCCAGTCATCGTGTATCCTGGCTATTTCTCCTGTGAAATGCTCTCTCCCTCAAAAATCATGAGTGTTCTGCTATCTGGGTCACACCTGAGTCTCAACACCAAAGAGAAAAATGAATGACTTACCGGGTGGGCCTGCTAGGCCTGGTAAGCCTGGCAAACCGCCTCTGCCAGGGGGGCCAGCTGCCCCAACTGTGGTGCGGCCTGGGTTTCCTTTGTCCCCCTTGAGACCTGGAACTCCTTGGTGCCCTAGGGCACCTGGGACACCTGGAAGAATAAGCCCACACAATAATGCTGCTCATGTCACCCTACTCTTCAGGAGCATTGCAATCAGTGGCATACATTGGAAACTACCTCCAAGGGAAGAATTTGGAAAAGCATTTGCCCTTCTCTTGCATCAGAGTTAGAGGGGTCATTAGGAATCATCTAGCCTAACTCCTCAGTAAGTTGAGACCCAAAGTCATGAGGAAACATGGTCAAGGGTGCAAAGCTTTTTAGTGGCAAACCTGAGAGGGAAACCTGGTCTCCAGCCTCGTACTTTGTGATTGTTCAACCTTGGTAGTGGGATCATCTGTACTTCCTCCAGTGGCTGCTTTAAAAGCACAGGTATCCTTACAGATGCCCATCTCCAAGGAACTTAGAAACTGATGCCTTTAAAAGCAATGTCTGAAGCTTTGTATTTGGGTCACCATGGCCTCTCAGAATCTGGCATGCCCTTTCTCTATTTACTACTATAGAATGATAGACAGGTATGCTCCTCCAATTGTTTCAAGGGGGTCATCCATAGGATCCTGGGCCATTTAGTGCCTGAGTTAAGCACAGAGTGAGGATCTGGGTACAAACTCTCCTCTGGGCTTTTGTTGGCCCTTTCTGGCAAGCATCAGCTGGGATGGTACATCCACAGAAGGGTGACAGGGTTCTAGCAGGCCAACACTGGCCCCCTCTGGTTACCACAAACCTCAGTAGAGTTGCCTGTTTAGCAATGCTACATTATTCAGGCCAAAGGAAAGCTGCTCACCCAGGTCCTATCTTCATATACATTAGCTTTGGGACAGTGGTAGGGAGCTTAGTGACTACCATTTACCTTTCCTTTGACTTTGGCTAGGTACATACCCAGACCAGAATGGATAGAGGACAGATCTGTGCAGGGGGTGGATTAGTTTGCTTCACCTGGTAAAGCTGGCAAGCCAGGGAGGCCGGAAGGGCCAGGCAGGCCCTGAATGCCTTCATCTCCTTTAAGTCCTGGGAGGCCTGGCACACCGGGGTCTCCAGGGTAACCTGGCATTGTGATGAAAGAAAAAAGCCATAAGCAAACCCAGAGAAGGCCCACTAATGCCACAAAATGTCTAAGAGGAGTTGCAAGGAGATGTCCTCATGGGGGACATGCCTTTCTTGTACTTCATAGATCTCTCAGATGCTAATGGCCTCACGTGATAATGGGCCCACTTGAGCTAAGGCTCCATTAATGTCCAGAACCGGTCTGGCCAGGGTTTACCTTCCATGGTAAGATCTGGTAAGTACTAGGAACGTTTTTCTACTACTACCAACCTGCTGTCATGCATCAAATGTCTACTATTTGTGTTACGGTGTTGAAGTCTACCATTCATATTATACACATAGGTTCCCTGGAAGTGGAACATAAGAAGCCACTGTTGATCATTAACACCTTGGCTTCAATGAATTTACTGGTTAGGGCATGGGCCAGAGAAGATGAGAGAGGAGAAATAATTTAGGACACTCAGGTAGAAGAGGTACAATAGTAGAAGCCTTTGCTCAAGCAAGGAGTAGTTAGAGATACTGGGCATATGGATGTTTGGAGAAGGCAATGGAGACAGTTGGATACTTCACCTCCTATGAAATCGTCAAACCCAAGCATGAATGGGATCATGTAGATGAGACACCAAGTGTCTCATGGTATGAGGCTGGTCAGCCTGGCTGCGGAGGATACCAATCCTTCCCTAAGCATCTTTACAAGAACAATTTTCAGCAAGTTCAGGCCCAGTCTGACCCAAATCCTAGTCTTAGTGGACCCAACACCAACATGAAGCATAGGGCTTGGCTTCTTTGCCCAAAGACATTGGAGTTCAATTTTCTAAGTACAGGACTCATGAGGGGCCCTTGAGGGTGTTGGGTTTAGCAGCAATCCAGTGGCTGACAAAGTACCCTTTTCACAATCGCAGGGAATATAGAATTTAAGTCCTGGTCCTTTCTTTTTCACTCAAATCAATGAAAAGTTGCACCTGAGATCACAGCACCATCCGTATCGATGTAAGCATCTGGGCCTGGCAAGCCAATGCCACCCTTTTCGCCCTGTAAAGATTCAATGCGTTAAATGCAAATATTTCTGTGACCTCATCACTCAAGATCTATGTGCCCTCAAAACCACTCTTCAGGAAAATTAAAGGTTTCTCCTACTGCAACCCCTGATTCCCAGGGCCAACTAGTCCATAGGTTAATTCCAGAGCTCAATAAATTTCAGATGAAGGCAACATAAGGCAGGTCAGAGGTCTTACACTCAATTGCAAACCTGTCAAAAACAAGGGATCTCAATTTTATTTTGCAACCTGACTCAAGGATAATCTGCTTCTGGACCCGAGGAACATGTCACAAGAATAGACAACATTGCTGCACCAAAGAGGTGCAAAGGAAGGAGCAGTTGCAAAATTTTCCCCACACTTAGCAGGCCTAGGACTCTGCTACCATCACTGGCCTTGTTAGTGGATGATATCAGGCAGAGGAAGTCAAAGGACTTTCCAAAAGGGTGACTCAGTCCCCAAAAGGGGGACTCGGGTATCAGAATCAGATACAATGGCATATCCAGGTATGGTGGTGGGAGCTGCCTGTCCTAGGTACAGGCATTGAGGGGATGCATGGTCTGTAGAGAATTTAATAACAATACCCTCCCCCCCAAATTTGGCAATTCTAAACCATGTCAGTAGTAGAATATTCTTCCTTGTAGAGATGGATTTGCTTTCACAGCCTCCGGCCTTTTAGTCTGCCATTGATCAAGTGGAATCTAAGGAATGCTCAATGGCTTTGTGTGTTAAAAGTAGTTCACGCACTGAAGTGCATATGAAAAGAGTAACCTTTAAAATGTTAAAAAATACTTCATCTCATCTGTAGGCATTTGTTAAGGTCCAAGAGTTTGTGTCCCCCTTCCCCCTGCCCCGCCCTCAATTCATTTTGAAAACTTAATGCCCAAGGTGATGGTATTAGGATGTGGCATCTTTGGGAAGTGATCAGGCCATAAGGGTGGAGCTAATGCCCTTAAGAGGACTAATGCCCTTATAAGAAAAGGCCAAGAAAGCTAGCTTGCCCCTTCCACCATGTGAGGACACAGTGAGAAGTCAGTGACATGGAAGAGGACCCTCACCCAACTGTTCTGGCACCATGATCTCGGGCTTCTCAAAACTGTGAGAAATAATTTTCTGTTGTTTATAAGTCACCCAGTCTGTGATATTTTCTTATAGCAGCCAAATGGACTAAACAGCATTTATGGAAATTTTTCACTCTTCCAACTTCCCAATCCAGGATTTTCACTTCCCAACAACATTACCTTAATTCCTGGAAATCCGTTAAACCCAGGGAAACCTGAAGACCCTTTCTTGCCCTGCGACAGAAACATAGTTACAACTAAGTCAAATGTCTAAGAGCATACGGGGGACTGATCTTTGGACGAGGCCAGGGGAAATGGCACAGGGACGTTGGCTGGCATGCCAGAGTATTCCAGGAGTCTACCTGACTCTGGAGGGTGTAAAAGGTTCCAGAAGGCAATATGGACAAGGTAGCCACCTTGCATCTTAGGAGGTATAAGGGCCACCGGCTAGAGATGAATACAAGCAGGCTGGCCTTGCTAGACCCTGATAACGTAATAAATAAGTATGACCATGGCACAGCACTGGATTGGTAACACTGGAGACTCCGCTTCTTGGGTCAAGATAAAAGAAGAAAGTGGCTGAGATTATACTAATCAAAGAGAGGTAGATACTTTGTATTATAAGCAGTGATTCCCTTTGGACTGATGGCCACATTAAGTAAAGCAAGAGGGCCTTTTAATTATGACTTTACATGTGGGCTTTTAATATTAACCAAAATACCTGACTCCCTGGGGGCCCTCGGAGTCCTTCTAAACCCATGGGACCCTGTAAAGAGAATGGAGGCACCTTAGAAAGATTAATAGCCCACCCTAGAAAAAGCCAATAGACTTACATGACAAAGCTATCCAACTGAGTTCAGGATTTAGCCTATCCTAAAATCAGGTAAGAGAATGTTCCTAGACCTGGCTTAATGACTTTTCTTCTAAGCACTAATCCATCAGGCTGAATAACCACACAGAGCATTTTTAAAGACCTAAACAAATGGAAACAGTTTAAGTACTAGGTGGAATTTGGTAGAAGGGATGGGTGGTATTATACTTAGTGTGCATTAGTTCCAAGTCATGAGACTTTTTAAATAGATTGTGGGAGGGCCTCTTGTCTCTCACCCCAAATGCATTCTTGGTTGGTGATTATGTGTTTTTCAAGACAAGAGAGTAAAGTAGAGGAAGAAATGGTGGGATAATGGGTGAACATTGCTGAATATTCAAAATACTCTTAACAAGTTTTATGATCACACTAAAATCATAATTTTCTAAAATGTGACTTCTTTAGGGCTAAATGTTGGCCAATTGCTTACAGCCCAACATCTAAGTGACTGAAACACTTAAAATCACTGAGGCTAACGATTATTTCTTCACTTGAATTGAGCTTATTATCAGAAATTGTTGATTGCAAACATCACTATGTTCTAGAACATCCCAGGCTTGTTTCTGTCCTATAAAGACTGTACTTGGCCCTCTTTCTTCCATTCCTGCAACACCCACACTCTTGCCCACATTCCCTCAGGATAAAATGTAATTAAAACAAGACAACACTCACACCATTTTTAGCCCAGAAGATAATTATGTACGACAACAAAGAGAGTAAGTAGGCTGAGGAGCCATTCCTTATTCAAAGGAGCCACTAAGTCAAGGAAATGGGGCAAAGTGAAAAGGAGGAGATCATAGAGACAGAGGGCTGAGGAAGAGAAACAAGAGAAGCTTTGGTGGCCATCAGGTTACATAACATAAAGATGCAAACAGGACAAAAAAATATGGACTGGGTGACATGACAGACTTAGGCAAGCAACATTCCAGGTTCATACCCTAGGTCCTGGCAAACCAGGGATTCCCTTTTCACCCTTTTCTCCAGCAGTTCCAAATCCCTAAAGGAAAAAAGAAACCACAAGTTATAACATCCATTTCTTCATAGGTCTCCTGGCTCCATCCAAAGCAGGGAAGTAACTTTAAATCAGTGCCACTGACCTACTGGGGAGGCTCACCATGATGAGTCTCTTGTCACTGCCTGAGAAACACATGGGTCCTGAATATAATTTGGACCACTGATTCAAGTTTCCCTCTTGGTTTTAGAAGTAATATCAAGTTCCCCTGAACACTAGTATTTATAGCATGTATTTATAGAAACATGGACTGACAGCATAGAAATGATTAAATATCTAACCTCATTGGTTTTACAGATGGTAATACTAACATTGAGAAGGGTTAAGCATATCATATGGGTTACAGAATCAATGAGATGGCCAGGTCTTCAAATTTCCATTCCAGGGCCCTTTCCATGAGAATAGGCTATCTTCCATCACCTAGGAACTCATTTCTTTGACCCACAGATGGAGAATTTTGCTAATTGTTGGGGGTCGATACTAGAGGGAAGAGCTTTTGCCCTCTGGAAACATGATGACTGTGTCATTCTCTTCAGTGGGAAGGATTATTTCTTTCTAGGTGTGGTCTAGAACCCTGCAGACCCTAGCAGTACTCTAAAGGGCACTATGAGATGGTCTTCAATCCCTCTTGCCCTGCTCAAAGACTGTGAAGACTTTCAGTCATAGACCTGACTTGGGGACAAGCAGAAATCCAAAGAGCAGACTGAGTGAGAAAAGCTTCCTTCCCTCTGGGTCCAAGGCAAGCATATTCTGGGCCCTTGAGATACAGAAAAGTTCATTATTAAAGTGGATAGAGTCTTTCACGGCAAACCTCATCAAGGCCGTTTTGTTGTTACTGTTTAAAATTGGACTTTCTGGAGCATAGATTTTGGCAAACAACATTCATGCCTATTGTAAGAGTAAAGGAAGCAGTGATTCTTTCTCAAATGTAAGCTTGTAAAAGATGGTAAATGTTGTGGCATGTCTCCTGTTGTCCTCTTGATGTGACCTGGCTCAGCTGGTTATGCAGGCTCTGCTCTAATCCCACTTAGAGTTTTTCCTTCCTCTTACATACTCAGAGCACTCCCATCGGTACTGAAATCTGGCTGAATAAACCTTAGCTTTGTAGGCCTAAGTTGTGTTTGTTTTGTTTTTTAATGTGTTTTTTGTGTGTGTGTGTGTGTGTGTGTGTGTGTGTGTGTGTCTTTTTTATTGTGGGGTCGAGTGTGCATCTGTGAAGGGTCTAGTTCAAAGCAAGCTTTGGTTCCTTCTTGCCTTTCTTTTTTCTACGTCAATAGTTGTGTGTCAAATGGCTCAGACCTCATGGTGAATAGGATTTCTATTTGAAAGGCCTATGTGTCAAATGAACTCAAACTTACTTGAAATCTGTTCTGCATCTCAAATGGGAAACCAAGGCATGCTGCCACCTGGTGGAATCTGTCTATGGGTCTCTGAAGCCAAACATCATGCAGCTTTCCCTGGTCTGGCCATGGAAGCTATAGCAGCCCACACTGCCCCAGACTCTTACAGCACTGAGATGACTTAAATGTATGAAAGTTTGTAAGCAGGAGGTCTATATCACACTCACTTCCATCTCCTCCAAGACATGTTACTCTGCAGGCTGAACACATACAAGGTGGTTACATACACACTTGTTGAATTAAGAAGAATGGCCCGGAGACCAAAACTGTGGCAAAAAGTGAAGCATGTCCTAGAACTGTCCAGGAACTGTCTCACATTCTCCACCTATCTTGCCTGTAGTTGGAAAGACAATGGGACTTTGTCCTCCTTCTTCAGAAAGCAGAAAGTGTATCAGGACTCTTGCTTTCTCAGAGAGCTTGTGCTACCATGTGAACAAAAATAAATACCCAAAAAGTTTAAAAAGGACAAAATCAAAGAAACTTACTTGTGTGTGTGTGTGTGTGTGTGTGTGTGTGTGTGGTGGGGGTGGTGGTGGTTAAAGCCAATAAAACATACATGACTTGGCAAGATATTGGGATGTAGGCTCAGCTTGTCTCCCAGTACAGGAGGTACCATACAGAGCCCTGCTGAACAAGCTGTTCTAGAAAGATGTCCTGGGCCCCAACCTTGTCATAGTCAGTCCTTGTCATAAGCTGTCCTGCATCCACTGCTCCCATACCTCTTCTTACCCATGTCCAGGAAAACCTCACTAGAGCACTGGCTTAGCTGTTCATTTTTGGTTCAAGGTTGTTAGTGGCTCTGCAAAAACTCAACGTCAGTCACGTGGCCTGCAGTAAGGGGGGTTGATGTAGTCACTGAGGCAGGGGAGAGGAGGGCGGTGCAAGAAAAAGGCAAGCTTCAAACACTAGGCCAGATGCAGGGGGTGTCAGCCCCGAGGCCCAGTGAAGGCCACTTTGGCCACAGGCCCTCAGAGGCAGGCTCATCAGAGAGGCAGGCCACCGCATAGTCATCCTCCTCTCGAGCTTCTCCCCCCAAGACCAAGCAGGCTCCCCTCGGTCCCAGCCAAAGTGGTGGACATGGCTAGACCCACCTCCACAACCAGGGCAGCTTCTCTAACTGGGAAAGGCAGGGGGGAGGCTGAAGCACATAGTTGAGGGGGAGTGAGGCCGTGGGGGAGGGGTGGGGAATGATCTGTGGTAACATTTTGGAAGCCAAACTACAGAAATCCATTCTGCTCAGCACTGCAAGGGTCACTTGAGATTGGAAACATGAGGGGTCGGGAATGTCAAATGTCCTTCTAAACCCTGCGCAGGTCTCAGGGCTGCTATGGCTCTCAGGGCACCAGGGCCCAGGGCCCAGCTTAAGTCTGTCAAGCTGGGACCCCTCCTCCAAAGGACCTACCTGAAGGGCCTGGAAAGCCTGGTGCTCAGTTGAAGGAGCACCCCACGTGCACAATAGTTGCCTCAGATCTACTCAATATGTTCCTCAGGATTTGACAGTTTCCTCTTTTCTTCCCCTCCACCCCCCGCTTATCTCTTCCATTCTGCCTTACCCTGTGTTTGCTGGTCCCCTGGACACAGGGCACACAGATATAAGATTCTCTCTGATGTTCTCCATGAGAGTACCTGTGCCCACAACTGCTGGGGACAACATGGCAAAATGTGTGAAGATGGGGCCGAGCCAGAAAATCAGGGATGTTTGATCCTGCCAGAGGGGACAAGACAAAGAAGGTGACACATACATTTGTCAGGTTGGCCATTTGTCAGCAGCTCTTGCAAAGATTTGGGTTTGGATGGAAAGGAAACAAATGCTTAAAGAAAACATTTTTGAATTCCCTAGAGATTTGCATCCTCAGTGCTGCCATGTTTCTCAGTGACTGTAGATAATTGAAAGCTGATGTGCAGGCTTTGGGTTTGAGAAGTGTGTTTCCTCTGGAAAGCCTAGAGCATCTCAAACATGTTACCATCTTTCTTCTTACAACCATTCTGTCAGAAGGCACATAAGGTGCCTGCGAATGTTCCCATTAGGCAGACAGAGATATTAGGAGAAGAAAGAATGATTTGCCCAGTGTCTTACATCAAATCCATGCCAAAGTGGGCTGAGAACTCTGGGTTCTTGACTTCCACTCTCTGAAAATATTCTGTGCCACATGAAGGGAGGTATTTTCCAGCTTGGATGTCTTTACAGTCAACTGGGGTTTCTATTTTGCAGTCTACACAGTGAAACCCCAGAAATGCTGAGATTGAAATGGTATTGCAGTTTATCACTGTGCATTCTTGTCAGTCAGTCTCCCTTTCTTTTACAGAACAAAAGGGAATGAGGTGAAACTGTAGTAGAGGAAGTCCTCTGAGGCACAACAGGAATGGGAGGGAATTGGAGGGAGGGAGCATGAGCCAGAGAACCCAATAACACCAGATATCATAAAATCCACCACCACCATGAGAAATACGAACTAGACTGTAGGGAGCAGTATGATAAAGGCAGTATGAATTGGCTAGCTTTTGAGAAACTTGGATTCCAGTCTTAACTCTGCTAATGACTTGCTGTGTGACTCTGGACATGCGTCTTCATCCATTCAAGCCATGGTTTCCTTTTCATTACAGGGAGATAAGCCCATCTCACCTTGCTTACCTCTTGGGGATGATGTGAGGTGATTAGAGTCTATGTACAATGCTCACAAAGGAAAGTACAAACCTTGTTTCCCAACCCACTTGCAAAGTATTTTGTATTTGTGCTATCCAATAGAAATATGTGAGCTACTGGGGCACCTGGGTGGCTCAGTCAGTTAACCGTCCAACTTTGGCTCAGGTCATGATCTCGCGGTCCGTGAGTTCGAGCCCCACGTCAGGCTCTGTGCTGACCGCTCAGGGCCTGGAGCCTGTTTCGGATTCTGTGTCTCCCTCTCTCTCTGCCCCTCCCCTGTTCATACTCTGTCTCTCTCTGTCTCAAAAATAAATAAACATTGAAAAAAAAATTTTAAATGTAAGTCAGAGCCTTCTGATGGCTTCCTATTACATTTAACACAAAAGCCACATTCAACCTACAAAGGGTCTGGCTCTTGCCTATCTCCCTGGTTCTTGCCTTTGCTGACTCTGTTCCACATACTCACTTTCTTGCTGTTCCTCACAAGCAGTAAAGTTTTGCCAACCTCAGGGTCTTGGCACTTACCAAAAACACTCTTGCTGATCTTCATGTGACTCACTTCTCCATAATGTTCACTTCCTCAGAAAGGCCCTTTGTGACCACTCTGCCCAAAGTAGCCCACTCCTTTCTCAATCCACATTCTATCACTTTACCCTTTTTTATTTTCTATGTATCACTTGCTACTATATGAACTTGTCCTTAATACATTTGTTTACTTGTTTAGTGTCTGTATCCTCCCTCACTCCCCCATTAGAATGTACTCTCCTCAAGGACAAGGACTTTTACTTATTTGACTGTTATTTACTGTTGTCTAGCAGAATGCCTGGAACATAGGGCCTCTCAAAAGGTATAAGTTGAGTGAAAGACTCTAAGGTACAAGGCAGATAGTGGAGTGAAGATAGGGCTACTAAGATTAACTACCATTTACTGAACAATTGATATATGCCAGGCAGGTACTAAGTCCTTTTCTCACATAATCCTTATAACCACACCATTATCATCCCCACCCCCTGTTTTTTGAGGGAAACTGGAACTCAGATAAGTTAAGAAAATTGTCCAAGTTCACAAAGGTAGAAATTAGTGAGACCATAAGTCAAGCCTAGGTCTGTTTTAATTCTAGAGCTTAGGCTAATAACCGCTAAGATCTATGGCTTCATGAAGAACCATGCTAATGTCTCCATAGTTTTGAGAAACAAGAATATTTCCTTAAATGCCTTCTAATAATGAAGATGATAGAATTGTCTACAATAACCACAGGAAGAGGTCTTCCTGTTAGCCTTCTATTGCTATAGTTCTTGTCCAATCAGGTCCTTAAATGCATGTTGACCAAACAGGGAGACTTACCGGGAGACCTGGAGGGCCACTTATTCCTGGTAAACCTGGAAGCCCTGGTTCACCCTGAAAAATCAACCAAAGATTAGTGAGTAACAGCAGGAAACAGTGAACGCAAAGGACATGGCTCCCTTGAGCTGCATGGGCTGAGCAGTGGGGAACCAATGGGGTATCAGGTGGTGTAAATTCCCCAGGATTCCTAACTAATAACTGCGGCAGGATATCAGCTTAGGGAGCCCTTGTGGTGTGGGAAGGACCAAGGCCTACGGCAGGGAATGGAAACTGTCTAAAACAGAATCTCAAATGTTGAGGCTAATTGGGAGACAGAAGACAGTCATCTGTGATCTTCCTAGTGGAAGAGCTGTTCAGTGTGATTTCCTGTTACAAATTATAGGTTGCAAAGAAATCAATGGTTTGGAGAAAAAAGTAACAACTACAGTTTGGATAGGGACCCATAACACTCTAATATGTCTTTCCCTGATGTGCTAGTTTACTTATTTGTGCCATGAAAGGGCTCCCTAAGGTTTGGGAATGATCAAGGAGGCAGGTGATCTTTCATATATTCCCAAAGTGTTCCCAAATTAATTATTACTTTCTGTAAACCTGAAGAGGGCCTGGAGCTGTTGCTTTCTCAAAGACAAAATTAAAGACATGGAAGTAAGCACCTTCCCCTCACTGGGCCCCTTGACCACAGGAACAGAGTCACAAAACTTAAGGGAACCCCAGGAAGGAAGGAAGGAAGGAAATGCAGGTTACTGAAAGATACCTGCATACCTTAACAGCATATAGGCATTCAAATACACACCCACTCACATCAAAATAGAGATTATAACATATCTCAGCTAAACAGGTCTAACAGCTTTAGCCTTGGTAGTTCAGATCAGGTGAATTAAGGCATCTACTGCCTCTTGGTGACAGTATATTCTATTTGTAAGGTCAGGTTTTGAGGGCAAATAACTTCTTTAAAAAGATAACTTAAAAGCAACCATTTATACCCTATGTGTTCTGTCATAGTGCTTTGGGGACAACATAAGTATTGAGAGGGTTGGGAGTTAGGACAAAAAAACCCAATTATTTAATGTTTGTTTTAAGTTATTCAGCATCTTGATAATTGAATTTGAAAAAGCGAAACATAGAAAATAGGACTTAAATAAATACTCAGGAGCCCAGGCCCACTCATAGCCACACACCAACACACAGACATTTTACAGAGCTTTTTGTAAGGGACAAAACAAAGAAGGCTTTACCCTCACTTCCAAACAAAAAAGCATTACCCAGAATATCTTTCCAATATAGTCTCGTTACTAGAGTTGAACTTTGGTATTAATAGGAAAAGGATTATTAACATTTCCTGGGCTTAAATATTCACTACCTTGGATCCTTTCTTCCCTTTGGGAAATCCCATAAATTCCAGTTCTCCAGTAGATGGTGGGGGTCCCGCAGGGCCTGGGAGGCCAACATCCCCCTGTAAGATCAAAGGGGATGTTAAGCAAAGCAGAAACCACACAAACCACTTCAGAGGCTAGGTTTGTCCTCTGGATGTAATTCACAAATAAACTCTCCATTACTTTGGCCTCTTTACCCTCAGCCTTGCATCAGTGAGGCAACAAAACTATCAGTGCCAAGGGGTGGGAAGAAGTATAAGCCTGAACAAATGCATTTTGTACCAGCACTGCAGAGGGAAGAAGCAAGATGAATGAAAGGAAACCACAAGTTCATGGTTGCCATGGTCATGCATCAAAGGGTGTTTAGAAGAGAGCAAGAAAGGGTTTTGAGCAAGGTGAATGGCCACCTCTCGGCAATGGTGATTGGACTATAACTGGTCTAGTCCTTGCCAACAGCACAAGCAGAGGCAGTCTGTGTTGGAACACTGGAGGCTGGATTTGCTCCTTGAAGGCAGTGCAATCTACAAGAGGCAGCCATGAAGGGTGGAGAGGACAAGCTCCCAGTCTCCCTTGAGGCTCCCAAATCACTGTCCAGTTTGTGCAGAAGGAAACAGGAGAATAAGGGAAGGGGGATAGAAGAGAGTGGTGAAAGAGAGGTTAAGGAGGAGAGACAGAGGGGATAGAAAGGCAGACAGGAGGAGAAGGAAGAGGAAGAGGAAGGATGGAGGGAAGAGGGGAAGCAAAGGAAAGGAAAGAGAAGGTGAGACAATATACAAAATACCAGGGAAATACCCAGGTGGAAGGAAGATGGAATCTATTTCAAGAGAGTATGTTTGTAAGATATACACACTTCACAAGTAGGAAGCAGGAAGACTACAATATTTTGAAGGAAAAAGACCACAGGAACCTATGTGTGTCATGTGCACATGCAGCCCTCCACAGATCCCACCAGAGGATCCACGTGGAGTGGGAAATGCTCATTTCCCAAGGCAAAGGTCCAAATCCCCTTAAAACACAAGCAGGCACATGTGTGCAGCCAGAGATGTTTCTTGGAGCATATGGAATGCACATTGTATTTTCCAAAATCTATTTACCTTGACTCCTTTCTCTCCTTGGAAACCTAACCCCATATTCCCCTGGGGCACAGGGTTGCAGGGAGGAAAAACAAAATCAATTACTAAACAAGCTCTAGGAACTTAAATTGGAATGCATTCTTTTTTACCAGAAAGTGTGTTTAACCAAACCAGAATATCTCTGGGGAAACTAGAGTACTTAGTGGTAGGAGGCCAAATGCCCCAAGACAAAGTATACTTACATCAGGACCAGGGAAACCGGGAGGGCCTGGAGGACCCTATATTAAAAAATGGAAGGAAAGAGCACTTGTTAGTTTCAGGCAAAAAGAGTGTGAGCATGTTGAGAGTCACTAGAGATGAGGCCCCCACAGTATATTCTTTTTTTTTTATGTTTATTTATATTAGAGAGAGAGAAAGAGAATGTGCAACCAGGGGTGGTGCAGACAGAGGTGGAAACAGAATTTGAAGGAGGGTCCGGGCTCTAAGCTGTCAGCACAGAGCCTGGTGCAGGGCTTGAACTCACAAGCTGCGAGATCATGGCCTGAGCCGAAGTTGGAGGCTTAACCGACTGAGCCACCCAGGTGCCCCTGCTCCTCACAGTATATTCTGGCTTTAGTGTAGCAGATTCTAGCTCCTTCTCCCATGGTTCTTTTGTTTTTTAATCTCCTTTGAAATCTCCCAAATTGGCCTGATAATCACATTTATGCTAAGGTGGTAAAGACTCATGCATCATTCTTCCCAAATGGCCAGAAATTTAAAAATAATGGCTTTTGGTGAAGCTAAACCAAAGTAATCAGTGGTGAGATTTCATGCACTGGGGAGAAAGAACAATCTGGGGATGGGCCTTTCCCAGAACCACATGGATAACTGGCTATATGCTTTTTCTATACCAGTGAGGGCAAACAGGTTTGGTATCAGAAAGACAGGTAAGTAGGTAGCACTGTCCAAGCTGCAGTGTGGAGAAGGATTTTGAAGCTTCTTTTGTGACCAGGGTGAGTGATGGTGGTGATCATGTGATTAATTGGCAAGGTCTGTCATGAGTGAGGGGAGTGGAAACGGGCAACAGATGTGCCAGTTACGCCCCTGGGCCGTACTTCAGGTTCAGCTAGAGTAGGAGGCTTTGGAAGCACACAGTGGATAGGCAGAAAGACCCTGATAGAGACAACAAATAGCTCCTTACAGAAGCATGCTTCACATTAATCCTCCAAGAATGGAAGGAGGAGGAGAGCCTATATAGGCTGGAGAATTTCCACTAGGAGAGCCTATATAGGCTTCTATTTAATCCATGGCCTTGGCGGGGAAGCATCCCTGTGAATACTGTGATCACATGGGTAGATTTAGGTTGGTCTTACTTGCAATCCTGGTGGTCCCATGGGTCCTACAGCTCCTGGAGATCCGGGTGCTCCTTGTGGGCCCTGAAGACACAAGTTTTTACCCCAAGGTCAAAAAGAGGACAGTTTCTTGAGAAAATTGGAAATATGTGTCCACAAGAATTGCACAAGAATGTTCACGGGAACTTTATTCATAGTAAAAAAAAAAATTGGAAATGTCCCAGGTGTCCATTGATACAAGGACTGATAAATAACTGTGATGCATCTATACAGTGGAATAAATATTCACCATAAAAAGCAATAACCTACTGATATATGATACAATGTGGATAAATATCAAAAGCATTGTGCTAAGTGAAAGAAGCCCAGACTCCCAAAGCCTATATATTATATCATTCCCTTTATATAAAGTTCTAGAATGGGAAAAACTGAACTATGATGGAGAGAAATCAAAACAGTGGTTTCCTTTGGGTGGAGGCAGGAATTGACTGGGAAGGAGCAGAAGGAAACTTTCTGAGGTGATGACAATGTTTTATACCTTAAGATGGCTTTGGGTTACATAGGAGTATATATTTGTCAGAACTCAGCAAGTATACATTTAAGATTTGTGTATTTCATTGTATGTAACTTTTACATAAAAAGAAAAGATGCAAACACATTTTGAAGCCTAGGTAATGATAGGCATGCTGTAGCATTTAGGGGTAAGAGTACTATTGTCTGCAATTTACTTTGAAATGCATCGACAATAAGATGGATTGATGGATGGATAAGGATGGATAGATGGATTGACGTGGGATAAAGCAAGTATAGTAAAATATTAATGGTATGGGTGTTCACTGCAAAATTCATTCAGCTTTGCTCAATATTTGACAATTTTTATATTAAAGTGATGTAAAAAAACTTAGAAAGAACATGAAAACAGTTATGTTAATATAAAATAAAGTAGACTTCGGGACAAAGAATATTACCAGAGGTAAAGAGGGGGCATTTTGCAATGGTAAACTAGGTCAACTGATCAAGAACACATAATAATCTTAGATGTATATGCATCTAATAGCACAGCTTCAAAAGGCATGTAGCAAAATCTGACAGAACTGCATGGAGAAATAAACAAATCTGCAAAGAGCTGGAGGATTTTAACATCCCTTCCTCAGTAATAAACAGAACTAGACCAAACCAAACAAACAAACAAACAAACAAATCCAATAAGGACCCAGTAGATTGAAATAGCGTTGTCAGCTACCTTGACCTAATGGACATTTTTTAGATTGCTAAACCCCAAAACAGCTTGAACACATACTCTAAGTGCATATGGCACATTCACCAAGATTGTTTCATATGCTGAGCCATGAAACAAATGTCAACAGATTTAAAAGTATTGAAATCATATGAAGTGTTCACTCTAAGTGCAATGACACCAAACTAGAAATCAGCCATGTAAAGATAGCTGGGAAGTTGCCAAATACTGAGAAATTAAACAACGCACATTTCCGTGGGTCAAAGAAAAAAACAGAAGAGAAACAAGAAAATACGTGGAACTGAATTGATAACAACAATATTACAAGCCAGACAACAAAATCTGAAGAGAAAGATGGCATGGGGCAAAGTATGGCTCAATTAAAGCTGGGGATGGTAATAAGGTGATATGTAAGGGATGGAGGGGCTAAGTGAAGTCAAGAGAAAGTAGGGGTTCAGAGGTTCCCCAGGAAATAGAACATCGCCTCGACAAAATTAATAATCTGTGGTCTCCTTACTGACCACAAATCTCTTATTCAGCCACCAAACCATCCTCCCCAAATCTAAGTGGATGTATTTATCATGCCTGTGTATGTAAGCGAACACTTTACCTTTGTGGGCAGAGAAATGAATTCCTAAGAAGACCTATGCAGCTACCACAGTGGATGTGATTGTACAAATGTAGTTAACACACCATCTAAGCCAGTGCTGTTTGGCACTAGGGGATCTGTGTGTGCTTGATCTTTACTTCACCTCTGTTTTGCATGTGTGCTTGCACTGCATTTCGTTTCCTGCCTACCTACCTCTTCTCACACTGCTCTCTCTGTTTATGAAGCTTCCTCCCATTGCCAGCCAGCCTAAACATTACCCACACTTCTATGAGGCTACCTTCTTTGTCTTAGATATGAAGATATGAAGTCTCCCATGATGTATCTTTAGGTGGACAGCATCTCTTTCTCAAAGCTGTTGTGGAATTCTTATGCCCCAGTCCTACTAGTTTTTCACATCTGGGTGTGTGGGGGGTGGGGTGGGTTGGGCATGGGCAAAGATCATGTCTACACTGTCTCAGGGATCACTCCTAGCACTTTGCTGCTAGTGGGAGCTCAATACCTGTTCTCGAATGAAAAGAAGAAAGGAAGGAACCCTCATATAGGAAAGAAGGAAGAAAGATGTGGCTTTTCTTAAGCCACTTCAAAGGAAAGCAATGACAATGTGGCAATTCAAGGAAGTAGAAAGCTCTTATTAATACAACTCATGGCTCCTCATGGACTCCCTATTTTATTAAAAGTCCCTGAAAGGAATTTCTATATGGAATAGCTTCTAAATTTTTTAAAATGTTTATTTAGTTTGGAGAGAGAGAGAGAGAGCATGAGTAGGGTGGGGGGACAGAGAGAAAGGGAGACACAGAATCTGAAGCAGCCTCCAGGCTCTAGGCTGTCAGCATGGAGCCTGATGCGGGGCTCAAACTCGTGAACCCCAAGAACATGACCTGAGCCGAAGTCAGATGCTTAACTGACTGAGCCACCCAGGCAGCCCTATATGGAATAGCTTCTAAATAAGAGTGTTCTATTTGTTTTGTTTTACCCACAACAATTGACACACACAGAAAACAGTAAACAGTTGCTGAATGAAAGGCAAATTCTTTCCTAATACATCTCAGGGAGTTTGCAGGTCCCTGGCCTAAAGGGTTGAAAGCTTGCCTGTCATGTTAACTTGAGGGGGATGGTCTACTCTCTCAGAATGTTCTCACCTGGAAAATGTCAACAGTGTGATCCGCTCTACCTCAACTGTCTGGATTTTCCTTGAGAATGTCTCCAAAGACCTTTGAATACCATAAAGAATGCAAAGGGACCAGCAGTAGCTATTGACTCAACATTGAGAGCTCCACACATATATAACAACTTACAGTGATTCCGTCCAGTCCAGGCAGTCCAGGCTCCCCCTGAAAAACAGACAAAGGCAGGACACTGAAGAGATCCATTAAAGCTGTGGTATTATTTCATAGATACTAACCCACACTTCATGGGCAGAAACACAACACTGCTGATGCTTGGGCCTCCTCTGTCAAGGTCTTGTGTTTTAAATAATGCATGAATTGGGCATATTCAACCACTTACTTTTTTTTTCCTAAGAAAAATCCAGACTCTAGATTTGTCTAGAAGACAAATATTATAGCCTTGGTTGAGCAGGGTTTAATATTTTACTTGGATTAATTAATTTTCACCTTTGCTAGGAACTTATCAATTAGAAACGGCTTCTGTGGGCTGGTGATTTTCCTGCTCTTTCTGGAAGAAAGCAAAACTACCTTCCTGTGTGCCTTCATCCCCAGAGAATCTGTGCCCATATGTATACAATGCAAATCAGACATTTCAAGGGAGAATCAATAGAGCATACAGTCTCTGATTACATTTTAATTACTTTGAAGCATCTTAAGTCACTGTATGAATCTGTAATATAACCATCTTGTGGAAATTGCTGTATTCCACTGGGTCCAGGGTCTCTTTGATTTTTGGCAAAACCATTTAATCAGTGCTTGCTATGACAATGGCCATATTTTGACACCTGCTAGTCTTACCCCATTTGGCGTACAGTCAAAAATCAGCTCTCTGCAACACAGAAAGAGCACTGCCTGGGTTTTAGCTCTTCGGTAAACTAGGTATGTGAGTCTGAGGAAGTCACACAGCCTCAGTGTACCTCAGTTTTTCTATCTGTAAAATGATCAACATGAATCCAACAATCATGAGGTCCTTTACAAGTCTACCATTCTATCTTCTGCTGTGGAACCTAAACCAAGAGCCCAAACCCTGTGCCTTCTCCAGTTCTCGGCCACCCACCCCAATCACTGCCTTCCAAAATGATGTCTAATGTTCCTGGTTCTGTGCATGGATGGAAGACAGGAAGGTGCCATCCTCAGCTGAATGAACATGTGTGCATCTTCCCTTCATATGTTGGGCACATAGATACCCATCTGCTACCAGGGAAATGATGAGCTCACCTCCTACTCTGCAAGGGAATAGGGTCAATCATTTGGCACCAGAGTTTACTGAGGGGCCCACGGGATACCAGGTAGCATACATCAAGAGTACAGTCACAAGAATACAGAAGGTTCTTGTCAATTCTAGGAAGAGATGAAAATTTTCCAGCCAGCTGAAGAGTTGATGGGCAATTTTTGCAGACAGCCAGGGGCCCAGCTAGGGCAATGGGTTGGTGTGCAGGTACAGAAAAGGGCGGGGCCAGGATCCTGGGCTGGTGGGCATGCTGAGATGGGCAGAGATATGCATGGCTTCATACCAAGGCATGCAGACATCAAGGATTGTAGAGTAGACAAAAAGTATCTGTCTCCAGGAAATGTCTTGGCTTGTCAAAGAAAATGATACCCATGCAAACCGTTTGTTTGCTGATCTATCTCCTATTTTTGGTCTAGATCTTACAAAGCAAATCTCTTTGACGGTATGGTTGCAAACATTTCTGTCAGTGTTTCCACCACAAAAAGCTCCGGATCCCTTTTAAATCTAGCTTGGTCTGCTCCTTAAATAGAGACACAGATGCTAGTTCTGGAAATGTTTTTATTGGAGGTGGGGCCCAATCCCAGGAAGCTCAGCTTATAGCCAGCCTAGTTAGCTGTCTGCCTTAGAGGCTCTTACCTTTATTCCTTTGAAACTACCTTGGGCAAGGACAGTTTCACCTTTAGAGCCTTTCTGGCCAGGAAGCCCCTGAGTAAAATAAGAAAAACTTGTGAGGAAATGCACACAAACACACACAGCTTTGTTAACGATATGACCTGATCACCTAGGGGATGCAACGGCAACAGTGTAAAATTATGTCGTTTATTCTATGGCTGTGCTAAGGAACAAAAAGTGCATCCCCCAAACAGGTGTTGTGTCTCAAAGCTGTATACCTGCTTCCCCAAATCCTGAGTCCAAAGTCTATAAAGGGATTAGAAAGTAAGACACTTTGACTCTATTCAGAACACTGATCTGAAAGTCCACATATAATGCGCATGTCATTCATAAGCTTATAGCTCATCTGCTCCACCCCTCACAGATATGTCTCTGACAGGGCCTTTGTCTAGGACAGGGGTTGAAGAACTTCTGTAAAGAGCCAGAGAGTAAGTAATTTGGACTGTGTGGGCTGTATCTGGGCTCTGCCTTATATGCTTCTTCTCTTTTTTCTGCACACACTTTTAAAACTGTAAAACCAAGCCACAGGCCAAGGGTCACATGGGCCAGTTTGCAGCCCTCTGGTTTAAGAAATATCTACAAAATCATCTCTATCCTGTGCTTCTACCATAAGACCTCAGCTTCAACACCCATCTAAGAGTCTGGTGTGCTTCACTATTAACATGGAAAACAGTTCAAAGTATACCCAACTTGTCTGTCAACCAGGCTTTTTACAGTCTCACTGGCAGATGCTGGCTAATGTCTGCTAAATGTTGCCCTCCTGGGGAAAATCAATATCCCTATAGCTAAGGGGAAGTCATGGGATTTCCCAGTTAGTATTGGGAGTAGGACTAAGCTCTGGGGACTGAAGAATTGCCTGAATTATGGATCCCTTGAGCTCAAGGATCATAGGTATGTTAGAAAAACAAATGGTCTCAGAAAAACAAACCAGCTTCCTTCCTAACATTTCCTGTTCCCTTTATTCTTATGGAAACTACTTTTATCAAAGAAACTTGAAAGAATAGCCACTGGAGTTTCAGCATGGTTATTAATGTTCAGCTTAGTAAAATATAAGCCCAAATTCCTATTTAGGCTTAAGGGGAAGCTTAGGGACAGGATTAGGTTTTAACCTTGTCCTTTTGGCTGTCAGGGGATGTTTATTATCTAAATATTTCTTTTCTCCCTCTTGGGGGAAGCATTTACTTACTTTGCTGGATTTCCATTCTCTTAACATAGATGTGATTTGTTCTCTTCTGTTGCCATGGCAGTGTTTGGAGGCCTTTGTGACTCAAACAGCTGGTACTATGTTGGTAATACATCTTTCTCCATTCCCCACCCACACTGCATATTGGTTTGGTCTTTAGATGTCAAGGTCCTTTATGCCAATCTGAGGCTTGTGCTTTGTCTATCTCACTTTCTTACATGTATACCCACACCAACAACTTGGTCACTGAAGGCAATGGTGCTGCTTTTCCAATAAAATGCTAGTTACACAAAGCTTCAATGAACATTGGGTGCATATACCTTTTTGAATTAGTGTTTTTCTTTTCTTGGTATAAATACCCAGGTATGGAAATAACCTAAGTGTCCAACAATGGATGAAGGGATAAAGAAGATGTGATACACACACACACACACACACACACACTGGAATACTATTCAGCCATAAAAGAATGAAATTTTGCCATTTGCAACAACATGGATTGACCTTGAGGATATTATGCTAAGTGAAATAAGTCAGACAGAGAAAGACAAATACCATATGATTTCACTTATTTGTAGACTCAAAAACAAAAACAAAACAAACAAAACAAAACAAATCTCAGATACAAAGAATAGATTGGTGGTTGCAGAGGGGCGATTGGTAAGGGGATAGGCAAAATGGGTGAAGGGTATCAATAGACACAAACTTCCAGTTACAAAATAAGTAAGTCATGGGGATGTCATGTACAGCATGGTGACTATAGTAAATAATTTTTTAAAACATTTTATTTTATTATTATTATTATTTTAAAAGTATATTTATTTATTTTGAGAAAGAGAGTATGTGCACAAGTGGGGAATGGGCAGAGAGAGAGGGAGAGAGACAATTCCAAACAGGCTCTGCACTCTCAGCACAGAGCCCAATGCAGGGCTCAATCTCGTGAATGATGAGATCATGACCTGAGCCAAAATCAAGAGTTGGATGCTTAACCAACTGAGCCAGCCAGGTGCCCCTAAAGATTTTATTTTTAAGTAATCTCTACATCCAATGTGAGGCTTGAACTTACAACCCCAAGATCAAGAGTCTCATGTTGCACTTACTAAGCCAGCCAGGTGCTCCTATAATAAATAATATTTTACTGCATACCTGAAAGTTGCTGAGAGAGTAGACCTTGAAGGTTCTCATCATAAGAAAAAAAAATTTGTCACTCTGTATGGTGACAGCTGGTAACTAGACTTACTGTAGTGATCATTTTGTAATGTGTACAAATATCATGTCATTATGTTGTACAACTGAAACTAATATGATATTATACATCAATTATACTTTAATAACAAAAAAGTACATGAGATAGCATTGGAATAAGACATACTGAAAAAAAATGCCAATTAATTCATGTAGCTATGGAATCTGTTTAATAGCATGATTTCTAGCTAGATATATCACATCAGTACCCTTGGTTGCTTAGATTATTTCAAGTAAGGTTGATGATGGGCTTGAATGTGTTATTTTTCTCTTTCCAGTCACTTATAAAAGTAGCTTTACAAGGGCATGGCACCTATTAGAGATCATTTAGATCCAAAAACTGGGCTCTATCTTATGAATAAAATTAAATAAAAGTGGTGACCTCAGGATGTAATAAATACCATATCAATCCCAGAACGAAGGGTTATGAGAGTTTGGGGGGAGGGGGAAAACTGTGCCAGTGTAGAGTAGAATTTCTCAATTATTTCTCACTATTGACTGTGACAGACGATTCCTTGATGTTAGGAGTAGCTTCCCTGTGCTAGTAGAATACTCCCAGTTGTGACAACCAAAAATGCCAATAATAACTGGAAAATGCCCCTTGGTGTGGGGAATCACCCCTGGTTAAGAATCACTGGTCTAGACCAAGCTTGCCAAACCCTTTGGGTCATTATTAGAGCTTCCATGATCCCATGTAAGCCCTCCAAGTATGTGATGTGGGAACATGTCAAATAGCCCAAGTGTGTACTTTCCTCTGAAATTTACTAGTCTTTTAGCAATCTTGCCAACTCTAAAAGGATAGTTAAAAAAAAAAA
>NC_064817.1:84512858-84517778 GCF_023721935.1 Panthera uncia
AAAAAAAAAAACTCTAAGTAGTGGAGCATGTGTACACCCCCTGCAACTGATATTCTTCTTTACACTTTTTAATGTGCTGCCAGCATAGACTCCTGCATTGAACAAGGGGTTGCAGTGGTTGCCCTACAGATGCTTAATGACATCTCTGTAAAAGCAGAAAAGGGGCACACTTGGAGGCAAAGAAAGCCATTTGAAATAAAGTTCAAAGATCTGACAACGTACGGGTGGTCCGAGAAGCCCAGGATAGCCATCAGGGCCTGGATATCCAACATCTCCTTGAGTTCCATTACAGCCATCCAGGCCAGGTGGGCCCCTGGGCCCTGGCTGTCCCGGGTGGCCCTGTTCAAAGAGAAAAGAATGAATCAAGTCAGCCATAGGACTCTTAGCTACTCTGACAAGCTCCACAGTAAGAGAAACCAAGTATGCTGCCAAAACTCTGGATCCTTGTCCACTCCCTTATCTCTGTGAGAGCTACACTCTTACAGCTTTCCTTTATACTCAGGTATATGTAGCTAAGTGTTACCCCTTCCCAAAGGATCGATGCTCTAATGGGACCCATGCTGAAACCAAAGAAGTCAAGCCTGAAGAGATGAGATACTCAGGATGCTACAACTTCATCTTTCCTGGGTACAAAGATTTACTAAGATAGGGCTCAGCTGGCTGGCAGCTGAAGTGCTACCATCAGGGAATCATGCCAGGCCTTGGGACTCCTCAAAACAGACTGGAGCCTGGGAAGCTTGGCATGGCTTTCTGTATTGGAAAAGCCTGGGGCTTTTATATGTCTCTGCCTAGGAAATGATGCTGGCTTTTGGTCAACAGAGTAGAAGCAGTTTCCATGGCACCATCTCTCTTAAAAGCTATTTGATCAAAAATAAGCAAGTCTCAGAGGCTTCTGGGAAGATGGCGGCATAGGAGGATGCTGGGCTCACCGCGTCCTGAGGGTCACTTAGATTCCACCCACAGCTGCCAAAATAACCCAGAAAAATGCCAGAAGGCTAGCAGAACGGATTCTCCAGAGCCAAGCGTAGATGAGAGGCCCATGGAAGAGGGTAGGAATGGCGGAGAGGCAGTGCGTGCTACACGGACTGGCGGGAGGGAGCCAGGGCGGAGGCGCGGCCCGCTGGCCAAGCAGAGGCCCTGAGTCTGGCTTGCAAAAGCGGAGGGGCTGGACAGAGTGTGTTTGGACAGCAAGCAGGACTTAACATCTGGAAAGTTATAAGTTAACAGATCTGCTCGGAGAGTGGGAGGGCTGGAGAACAACAGGAGGGAGAGTTGCCGAGCCCCAGACGACAGAGCTCAGCTTGGTGGGGAACAAAGGCGCTCACCAGCGCCATCTCCCTTGACCATCCCCCAGCCAAAATCCCAAAGGGAACCAGTTCCCATCATGGAACTTGCTTGCACCACGCAAACACCCAACGCTGTGCTTCTGTGGATCCATCCCTCCGGCAGTTCTGACTCACTCCAGGTGCTGCAGGGCCCCTCCCAAAGCGGATCTCCGAAGGAAAAACCAGCTGAGCCTACCCCTCCTGCCCCTGTGCACCTTGCCGATCCACCCCAGCTAATACACCAGATCCCTAGCACCATAAGCCTGGCAGTGTGCAAGTAGCCCAGATGGGCCACGCCACCCCACAGCGAATCCCACCCCTAGTAGAGGGAAAGAGAAGGCAAACACCAGTCTGACTGTGGCCCCAGCGGTGGGCTGGAGGCAGACATCAGGTCTGACTGCAGCCCCGCCCACCAATGCAAGTTATTCAAGACAGCACAGGGGAAGTGCCCCGCAGTTCCACAACACTCCAGGGACTATCCAAAATGATGAAACGGAAGAATTCCCCTCAAAAAAACCTCCAGGAAATAATGACAGCTAACAAACTGATCAAAAAATGATTTAAACAATATAACAGGAAGTGAATTTAGAATAATAGTCATAAAGTTAATCGCTGGGCTTGAAAACAGTATAGAGGACAGCACAGAAGCTCTTGCTACAGAGATCAAGGGACTCAGGAACAGCCAGGAGGAGTTAAAAAATGCTATTAATGAGCTGCAAAATAAAATGGAAATGACCACAGCTTGGCAGAGGAGAGAATAGGTGAACTAGAAGATAAAATTATGGAAAAAGAAGAAGCTGAGAGAAAGAGAGATAAAAAAATCCAGGAGTATGAGGGGAAAATTAGAGAACTAAGTGATGCACTAAAGAGAAATAATCTACGTATAACTGGTATTGCAGAGGAGGAAGAGAGAGGGAAAGGTGCTGAAGGTGTGCTTGAAGAAATAATAGCTGAGAACTTCCCAGATCTGGGGAAGGAAAAAGGCATTGAAATCCAAGAGGCACAAAGAACTCCCTTCAGATGTAACTTGAATCGATCTTCTGCATGACATATCATAGTGAAACTGGCAAAATACAAGGATAAAGAGAAAATTCTGAAAGCAGCTAGGGATCAAAGTGCTCTAACATATAAAGGGAGACCGATAAGACTCGTGACAGATCTGTCTACTGAAACTTGGCAGGCCAGAAAGGAATGGCAGGAGATCTTCAATGTAACGACCAGAAAAAATATGCAGCCGAGAATCCTCTATCCAGCAAATCTGTCATTTAGAATAGAAGGATAGATAAAGGTCTTCCCAAACAAACAAAAACTGAAGGAATTCATCACCACTAAACCAGCCCTACAAGAGGTCCTAAGGGGGATCCTGTGAGACAAAGTACCAGAGACATCGCTACAAGTATGAAACCTACAGACATCACAATGATGCTAAACCCATATCTTTCTATAATAACACTGAATGTAAATGGTCTAAATGCTCCAACCAAAAGACATAGGGTATCAGAATGGATAAAAAAACAAGACCCATCTATTTGTTGTCTACAGGAGACTCATTTTAGACCTGAGGACATTTTCAGATTGAGAGTGAGGGGATGGAGAACTATTTATCATGCTACTGGAAGTCAAAAGAAAGCTGGAGTAGCCATACTTATATCAGACAAACTAGACTTTAAATTAAAGGCTGGAACAAGAGATGAAGAAGGGCATTATATAACAATTACAGGGTCTATCCATCAGGAAGAGCTAACAATTATAAATGTCTATGTGCCGAATACAGGAGCCCCCAAATATATAAAACAATTACTCACAAACATAAGCAACCTTATTGACAAGAATGTGGTAATTGCAGGGGACTTTAATACTCCACTTACAACAATGGATAGATCATCTAGACACATGGTCAATAAAGAAACAAGGGCCCTGAATGATACATTGGATCAGATGGACTTGACAGATATATTTAGAACTCTGCATCCCAAAGCAACAGAATATACTTTCTTCTCGAGTGCACATGGAACATTCTCCAAGATAGATCACATACTGGGTCACAAAACAGCCCTTCATAAGTATACAAGAATTGAGATCATACCATGCATACTTTTGGACCACAATACGATGAAGCTTGAAATCTACCACAGGAAAAAGTCTGGAAAACCTCCAAAAGCATGGAGGTTAAAGAACACCCTACTAAAGAATGAATAGGTCAACCAGGCAATTAGAGAAGAAATTTAAAAATATATGGAAACAAACGAAAATGAAAATAAAACAATCCAAACTCTTTGGGATGCAGCTAAGGCAGTCCTTAGAGGAAAATACATTGCAATCCAGGCCTATCTCAAGAAACAAGAAAAATCCCAAATACAAAATCTAACAGCACACCTAAAGGAAATAGAAGCGGAACAGCAAAGACAGCCTAAACCCAGCAGAAGAAGAGAAATAAGAAAGATCAGAGCAGAAATAAACAATATAGAACCAAAAAAAAAAACTGTAGAGCAGATCAACGAAACCAAGAGTTGGTTTTTTGAAAAAATAAACAAAATTGATACACCTCTAGCCAGGCTTCTCAAAAAGAAAAGGGAGATGACCCAAATAGATAAAATCATGAATGAAAATGGAATTATTACAACCAATCCCTCAGAGATACAAGCAATTATCAGGGAATACTATGAAAAATTATATGCCAACAAACTGGACAACCTGGAAGAAATGGACAAATGCCTAAACACACACACACTTCCAAAACTCAAACAGGAGGAAATAGAAAGCTTGAACAGACCCACAACCAGCGAAGAAATTGAATCAGTTATCAAAAATCTCCCAACAAATAAGAGTCCAGGACCAGATGACTTCCCTGGGGAATTCTACCAGACATTTAAAGCAGAGATAATACCTATCCTTCTCAAGCTATTCCAAAAAATAGAAAGGGAAGGAAAACTTCCAGACTCATTCTATGAAGCCAGTATTACTTTGATTCCTAAACCAGACAGAGACCCAATAAAAAAAGAGAACTACAGGCCAATATCCCTGTTGAATATGGATGCAAAAATTCTCAATAAGTTACTAGCAAATCGAATTCAACAGCTTATAAAAAGAATTATTCACCATGATCAAGTGGGATTCATTCCTGGGATGCAGGGCTGGTTCAACATTTGCAAATCAATCAACGTGATACATCACATTAATAAAAGAAAAGATAAGAACCATATGATCCTGTCAATCGATGCAGAAAAATCATTTGACAAAATTCAGCATCCTTTCTTAGTAAAAACCCTCGAGAAAGTTGGGATAGAAGGAACATACTTAAACATCATAAAGCCATTTATGAAAAGCCCATAGCTAATATCATCCTCAATGGGGAAAAACTGAGAGCTTTCCCCCTGAGATCGGGAACAAGACAGGGATGTCCACTCTCACCGCTGTTGTTTAACATAATGTTGGAAGTTCTAGCATCAGCAATCAGACAACAAAAGGAAATCAAAGGCATCAAAATTGGCAAAGATGAAGTCAAGCTTTCACTTTTTGCAGATGACATGATACTATACATGGAGAACCCGATAGACTCCACCAAAAGTCTGCTAGAACTGATACATGCATTCAG
>NC_064817.1:84517788-84713309 GCF_023721935.1 Panthera uncia
GCACTCTCAACAATAGCCAAATTATGGAAAGAGCCTAAATGTCCATCAACTGATGAATGGATAAAGAAATTGTGGTTTATATACACAATGGAGTACTACGTGGCAATGAGAAAGAATGAAATATGGCCCTTTGTAGCAACGTGGATGGAAATGGAGAGTGTGATGTTAAGTGAAATAAGCCATACAGAGAAAGACAGATACCATATGTCTTCACTCTTATGTGGATCCTGAGGAACTTAACAGAAACCCATGGGGGAAGGGAAGGAAAAAAAATGAGGTTAGAGTGGGAGAGAGGCAAAGCATAAGAGACTCTTAAAAACTGAGAACAAACTGAAGGTTGATGGGGGGGTGGGAGGGAGGGAAGGGTAAGTGATGGGCATTGAAGAGGGCATCTTTTGGGATGAGCGCTGGGTGTTGTATGGAAACCAATTTGACAATAAATTTCATATATTAAAAAAATAAAGAAAGAAATATATTCTATATGGTTGCTAAAAAAAATAAGCAAGTCTCTGAAGAACTACACTTCCAATCTTATTTTGTCATTATCATACGTCAGGCTATTGCTCCAGTTAGGGAACTGTATGTATCTTCTCCTCTTCTCCATGCTTGCTACTGAGGCTGTTGTTTTGTTGAGGAATTAGCAATCACATAATTGATCAGAATTCAATAATTTTCTAGAGTGGAGCTTACAAGGTGCATAGAGTCTGCTTTTGTAGAGAATCTATCTTTTTGAATCTATCAAAAGTGGAATGTTTGCTGGGTATGGAGCAAAGAGATGACATGAAACAACAGAAATCTAGATGGGTCAAAAAAAAGGTAGACTCCTACCCTCCCACATGCAGTTTTTAACGCCAAGTATGTATATTTAATAATTTGACGAAAACATGCCATGTATTCAAAAATCAACTTTTCAAATTATTAGAGGAAATGAGCTTTTGTCAAATTCTTATTGAGAAAATATCCCACAGAATTTTGATGCATTTTCATTGTTATTATAGTTGTCAGAGATAGACCATCTGTTGATACAAAAAGTATGAGTCTAGACTTCTGGATTTATAGGATGCTAAGAACAGAAGAATGGGCAATAAATTTATCTTTGCAATAAACTTGCTGTTATCTGTGCCTGCCCAGACTCAGGTGATGCTTTTTAGCTGCACTGGGTGAGACAGCTTACTAAGTCATCAACATTTTATTACCAAATGAAATGGATATTCTTATTTGCCCTGAAGATCTACACTCCACCTTCCCCAGATCTGTGCCTTGGGAAGCTGACCTTTATGAACAGTACCACCTAGACTCCCTTGCCCTCTGCATCCCAGTTGTATTTATTTGGCCACTGGGAGACACAAGCAGAAGGTCAAAGAACAGGAAGAGAAAGAGCACAGGTCATTTATTTCCCCCATGCCCTCCCTGGCCATATTTTTGGAAATGGCCACATTTCTCTACAAGTCTTAGCTCTTGTTGAGAAGCCACTATTCCATGGGTCTTGAGAGGGTTCTTAGTATTACCATTCTTTCTTTCCCCCTTGGGCCAAGGGGTGGCAAAAGTGATATTAGTTACTTTACAATCCATTGTTGTTCCCCTGAATCAAGTCTACATCCCTTCATGCAACTCTCTTCAATTAATCCTGTCAGGTGGATTGTCTATTTCTTCCTGCAATCCTGATCACCACTTTAAAATGTCCCAGCCAGAATGCAAACTTGTGCAGCCACTCTGGAGAACAGTATGGAGGTTCCTCAAAAAGTTAAAAATAGAACTACGCTACGATTCAGCAATTGCACTACTAGGTATTTATCTAAAGGATAAAGATAATACAGATTCAAAGGGGTACATGTACCCCTTTGCATTATCAACAACAGCCAAACTATGGAAAGAACCCAAATGTCCATCGACTGATCACTGGATAAAGAATATGGGGTATATAATGGAATATTACTCAGCCATCAAAAAGAATGAAATCTTGCCATTTGCAACAATGTGGATGGAACTAGAATGTATTATGCTAAGGGAAATAAGTCAGTCAGAGAAGGATAAATAACATATATTTCACTCATATGTGAAATTTAAGGAGCAAAACAAATGTGGGAAGGAGGGAAAAAAAAGGGAAATAAACCGTAAGAGACTCTGTATGATAGAGAACAAACTGAGAGTTGATGGAGGGAGGCTCAGGGGGGAGGGACTAAATGAGTGATGGATATTAAGGAGGGCACTTGTCATGTTGAGCATTGGGTGCTATAGGTAAATGATTAATCACTAAATTCTACTCCCCAAAACAATATTACACTATATGTTAACTAAGAACAAATTAAATAAAAATTTGAAGAAAAAAAAATGTCCCAGCCCAACTTGCTAGAGGTTATCTCTCAGCTGGGTAACAGGGATGAGTTAAGGCAAGACAACAGGCTGGCTCAGTATTGGGGACCATTTTTACTCCTGGGGCCTTGGTTCTGTTTGACACCAAAACCTTTGCCTGGCTTCTTATCCCTTGGTATCCACAGTATTTTTACTGGGGCCCCAATATTCCTGTAGTTTTCTTGCCTGAATTCTTAGTATCTTCCACCTGTAGGATTCCAGGGGTACTTGCTCACTCTTTCCTACCTTAGCTGAATTCTCTGGAATTCACCTCTGACATTTGACTTTGACCTGTCAGCCCCTTCCTGTCCAGGTGATACCATGAAATGATAGCTAAAGAATGTTTTGAGTCAGTTTTGAATTTTGAGTTTGTGTTCCAATCCCAGCTTTGCCACTGCCCAACTTGAGTCTCAGTTTCACAATCTGTGAAATGGAGATGAATAATACTACCTCATAGAGTTGTTGCCAACATTAAAATGAAATACACGGTTACTTTTCAATTCTCAGTAGAACCACAGCATTTCTGGCACTTTGCCTTTTTTAGTGTTAGCTAATGTTTTTATATACATGTGTGCCAGCTTTCTAAGAGAATGTAGCTCTTTGAGGGAGGAAACCATGTTTCTATATAAATGCAAGGGACTGAATGCACAGAATAAGAAGATGCGCTGTAATCCAGAAAAACCATGTTCCTCAGAACCCAGACTTTAAAGGGAAAATTTCCATTTGTTGAGTAGTATGTGTTCACTTTGAGGGTATAAATCTGATGTGTTCATTTACTAGTCTTTAGGAAGGAAAATGTTTGAGATTAACTTCATGAGAAAAGCTAAACATAAATTGCAAAGGACAACTTGAAAATTTCTGCTCCAGACTTATTTGAAATGAAAACATTTGATGTTTATTTATTTATTTTTGAGAGACAGAGAGAGAGTGAGCAGGAGAGGGGCAGGGAGAGAGGGAGAGAGAGAATCCCAATCAGGCTCCATGCTGTTAGCACAGAGCCCGATGTGGGGCTTGAACCCATGAACCACAAGATCATGACCTGAGCCAAAATCAAGAGTTGGAGGCTTAATCAACGGAGCCACAGAGGTGCCCAAAGAACTGAAAACATTTGATAAACATACATTTCTTGTGGGTGGCAACAGCCCCAACTCACATCTGTGATATCATAAAAAACCACCCCTGGTCTATGTTGCACTAATGTTGAATATATTTAATTTTTTTTAATGTTTATTTATTTTTGAGACAGAGAGAGACAAAGCATGAACGGGGAGGGTCAAAGAGAGGGAGACACAGAATCTGAAACAGGCTCCAGGCTCTGAGCTGTCAGCACAGAGTCCAACGCGGGGCTCGAACTCACGGACTGCGAGATCATGACCTGAGCCAAAGTCGGATGCTTAACTGACTGAGCCACCCAGGCACCCCATGATTGTTCATTCCCCCGACTGATTGCTGTGGCCCTTGGTGCACAGACTTGGATGATCATACTTGCTCACTTATGTTGAAACTATCTACATGACGCAAAAACAGAGTTTGGGGACTAAAACCAGTGGCACGTATGTTACAGGGGAATCAGATTTGTGCAGTAATCCAGTTTACTAAGATGTGTTGGGGAAGCTGTTGGTTTCAGCTGCCAAAAGTAGAGCAAAATAATTAGTCTGACTAGGCCAAGGGTATCTGTTTTCCTGTGTCTGATGGAGTCCTGCCAGTCCGAGAACTGTTGCTTTTGTAGGCACTAGAGGTTGGAATCAGTCCCCTAAGTATTTCTTTTTTTAATGTTTTTAATGTTTATTTATTTTTGAGAGAGAGAAAGAGAGATACACACACACACTCACACACACACACACACACACACACACAGAGAGAGAGAGAGAGAGAGAGCAAGCAGGGGAGGAGCAGAAAGAGAGACAGAGACACGAATCTGAAGCAGGCTCCAGGCTCTGAGCTGTCAGCCAGACACTTAACTGACTGAGCCACCCAACCACACCTCTGGTGTTCCTAGTGTTCTTAGTACATGGTAAATTCAGCCCTGGGGTCTCTGAGGCTTCTGAGTGGAGCAGAAGACCTATTCTGTGCTTTCAAGAAAGCTAGATAAGACCATTACACAAGACAAATAATAAATACTGTGGGCCATATGTAATAAGGAGCTAGGTGTATGGAACAGACACCAAGGACTCCTAAGACACTAGAGATGGAAGGGAGAGGTAGGCAGTGGACAGAAGGTGCTCAGTAAATACATCTCGAATAGATGGAAGAGAGGGAAGGAACAAGGAAAAAAATCATTTCATGGAGTAAGAGAGGCTTGGAGCCTGAGAGTAATGCAGTCATTAGTCAAAAGAAAACACATAGAGCCTTTGGTCAAGGGAAGGGCCGAGTGAGTGGGGACTTCTATTGGGAGTGGCACATTAATTTGGAGGTATCTGGACACCTGTAACTCATTCTCCCAAGCAATGAAGCCCCAACGAGAAATGATCAATCCCTGCAAAGTCTACAGCTCTCTTGGACACAAGTTGGAGGCAGAAGTGGCCAGCTGGATCCTAGGGTATGTTCTAGTCCAGAATTGGAATCAGCCTCTGCGTCACAGGATTCACTTCCTTCCAGCCCCCATTAGAAAAAGACTACAGGAGGAAGGGCATAGTACTGCTGCAAGCTTCAAATCCCCCACTCATCTCCAGTGGAAGCCAGCTCCGCAGGAGGAATGCAAGAGGTGATCTCCAGCTTTCTAGTTTTCCTCACCCAGTGGCTCCCAGAAGATACACAGTCTGAGTGGAGGCTCTGGATAAAGTGCAGGTGGGAACACAGCCAGGAGAAAATGCCAGAGGATGTTATAAAAGGACAGCCAACCCCATCCTCTTATTTGCCCGCTGGCCCATTTCTGAGCATTTTTCAGAGTCTGCAGTTGAATAAAATGCAGAATTCTGATGGCTTATTTGTTGATACATACAACAAATACAAGGAAGCAAGACTTCTGTCCTCCAACTCCAAATGTATGCTAGGTCTTGGAAGAAAATGGATCAAATGATAATGTCTTTGAGTGTAGATCCATAAGTTTTTTCTGTATCCCCATAGTAGAGTCATAGCACCTAGCCGGCACCCAAGAAATACCTAGAGATTGTCACAAAGAGATTTAAGCCCCCTTCCTTGATACTAGATGGTTATGCAGTATCACACAAAAAGCTATTAAGTCTAGGATTTGCCAAACTGTGCTTAGATATGGCTCAGAAGAACCCCTTCGAGGCTGAAAGGATAAAAGCAGGCTCTAACATGTCCCTGAAATGAAGAAGCTCTATTTCTTCCTGATCTGTACTCTGAGCTTCCATACAACATTTGTGTCTTCTCTTAAGATTGAAGAGCTCTGCTATAGAAAAACACAGCTCAGGATAAAGATGTAGTATATAGAGATGTGCCAAAAGATATAACTAAAAATTGATAGAAGCCAAGTTGCAAATACTGTATTTTCAAGGCTGGCGAAATGTTATCATGGATTTTCCAGTGGTGAGATAAGTAGGGATACAGCGTGAAAATCGAGAACCTAAGGGGTTGGACTGGATGTAATGAGAAAAGGAGATATCTGTGAGCTCCAGATTCCTCACTCATCTCCAGCAAAACCAGGTTTCAGGATAAAGGAAAGGGGCTGCCTGCAAGTGATCTTTGGAATGGTTGCTTTGTAAAAACTAAAGGGAAATTCACTCTGCAATGAGGTAAGGTGGAAGAGAACAAATTACTGAAATGAAATGTATCAAGATATCTCTAAATATTTTTCTATCTAATATCACATGTCTTCATAATTTTATTATAATGAGTACGTATGTACTCTGAATGTGGCACTGTCTCCACACTTCAGAACCAGTCCCTCATCCCTAATTAAAGCTCCCCTCAGCTCATGAGACCTAACGCATTTTGGCTAAGGTATTGATGGTTTCTTATGCCTGCATCTGTCCCAACCATCTGATTTAGTGCTACCTGTAACTAAATCCCAGGGAAAGTGTGTGTGACCACCTCTCTTCAAACCTTATCACGTGCATCTCAACACTTGACCCAGAGAATGCTTGCATGCCACAGGATGTTGCTAAGGCTAAGATATTTGACCTCTGAAGCACAACCTAGTAGTGGTAATAAAAAAAAATACCTCTGTGGACACACTCACCGGAATCCCATTGATGCCAAGAAAGCCAGGAACTCCCATGGGACCCTAGAATAAAAGGAGTAGGAAGAGGAATGTAACAGACAATCCAACTGATGTCCATTAGATTTGGTGAGTTTGTTCATGTGATTCATGACCTAAGTTGTTAGAAGTGTTTTATACCTCACTCTCCACATTGTGTCACCTTGCCTCTACCTAAGGTCTTAAACATGTCTGTGTTCTGAGACCAGTTTTTATCTTAAGCAATGTGGTGCAAAACCTAAAATGATGGCTCAGTGTGACATGCTGCTTTGAAACTGGGAAAACTGGGGTGGAGGGCCTCAAAAGGCCTAACCACAAGTTCCCCATAACTCTGCTCCCCTAGATGAGGTCTCCTAGGCAAATGGCCCTCCTTATCAAACAGAGCAGATACAGTTCCCGCTTATCCCTGAATCTGGTTTCAGTTCCCTGATGACCCATTGTATTATTCAAACAAGCCTCCCTCAGGAGCCAAGGGGCACCTCACCCTTTTGCCACCTCAAAATCTGCCTCCCCTGTGTGGCCCTGTGTGGTGTGTGGTGTCCTTTCACCCTGCACTGTGAGTATATGTGAGTAATAAACCTGCTGTCAATGTTTTCTGTCCAGTATCAGGTGTCATGTCTTCTGCCATCCTCAGAACCCTAGGCTGGGAATCCCTCCCTTACCAATGGGGCAAAGAGGAGGTGATTAAAATCTGAAGGGAACATAAACTAAGCTGCTAAACTCAGCCAGCTAGCACGACATGATCAATCTCCTTTCTTGCATCTCTTTCCCTACATTTGTGGCCCAGATTGCTTCCAAGCATTCCGACATCTTGCTTCCCAGTCTCCTTGCTTGGATTCCTGACCTCTATTGCCCATCTGATTGAACTTCTGACCCATTCCCACTCCAAACCCACATGAATTCCCACCCCAGCAAGCTCACGTGTCTAGCAAGTAGCCAATACATGCACTTTGTGGCTTGCTTGCCATAGGAGTCTCTCTGGAAATAGGTTGATCTATTAGCAGCATATCACACAGCCTGTCTCTTATTAAAGTCTATAGCCTGGCACCAAGGTACTCAGGATTAGTATTATTTCCATAAACGAACAGAACTGAGATTTAGAACTTTTCACCTTCATACCTATGGTTCATCTGTCAAAGAAAAATCAAACTCTGGTGTTTTTACCTTATCTCCTTTTGGTCCATATGGTCCCAGGGGACCTGGGGAGCCCCTTTCTCCTTTCAACCCTGATAAACCGCTAGGGCCAGCAAATCCTTGAGGACCTGTTGGACCTTGAATTCCAATTGGTCCTAGTCGCCCCTAAGATGGAGAGAAGGAGTGCACTTAGTCAATAGAGGACTTAACATCAACGCTTCCCATTTTCCCATACACAGAGAATACTGTCATCACTTCACTAAACAATTTTGGCTTAGAGATCTGTGAAGCATGCCAAAGTTCCAGACACGGATCAGAAAAGGCTATTTTAGGGGCCGCTAAGCTTATTTGGATAGAACATATTTTATAAGCACATTTAATAAGATTCATGTGCACCAAGATCCTTTAACTTTGTACTTCTTAGGAGATTAGTTATTCAGGCGGGATAATATTGTCCTCTTCCTAGTTAATGCCAGGGCATCCATCAGATTGTCAAAATAGTGAAAGAACAGAATGCTGGAGAACATCGTGACATTTTATAACTCCCATTCAAATGGCCAACCACATACTCGCAGTGAAATCCAGAAATGGCAATGTCTAAAGAACACTGCCTCGGGGGTCCAGAGAGGGGAGAACCCAGAAACCCATGGGTTGACCAACCTGTCAAAGCCCATCTTTATTGGCAGATCCCAGGACCCCATCACTGCAACTGGAAACAGATGCTTACAGGAAACACACACACACAAACACACACACACACACACACACACACACACACATTATTTATTTGTTCCCTTTCTATATATCTCTTTCTCTTCAACCCACTATCTGTAGACTGTTGAATGTGTAAAATTCAAGAAGCCTGAAAATATCCATTAAGTATTAATTATAATAGCAAGAGGGAGAAGCTTGAATATTTTGAATGCTTTAGTTATAAAGTGTCTGTAACAATTAAGTCTGAAAGTTCAGGCTGACATTTCAAAGCTGACCAAAACAGAGAATTAACCCCAGTGGGTGCAGCACAGGCGGGCTAGTCTATCATTTAGAACAAATCCCAGTAGGGACTGAATTTTCTTGGCAGAAAGACTACAACCATTAGTAACATGCATTACCTCTCAGAGAACGCAACACCATACCAGATAGAAAGCTTATTTTCATGAACGCTTCCCATCTCTACCTCTTGGCCCTTTTACTGACTGTCTGCAATTTTCTACAGACCTGTGAAAAACTCAGAAAAGCCCATTAAACATGCCCTTTAATATTCACCTTCAATGGTTACTTTTTCAAAGGCTGGAAACAGGACAGATGCTTTCTGGAGTGGCTACAGTCACGTACTGGAGATGCAAGTGGTCACCAGCTGTGTGGGGCCTTTGGAGTAAAATTTCCAGTGTCAATCAGGCCCACAAAGACCAAGGACTCTTGAAAAGAAGTACAAAAATGCTTTTCCTAAAGAGATGCAATTTTCTGGGGGCACCACCCACCACTTAACCTTCTCTAGCACCCAACATATAGCCTCTACTGGGTGCTGGGCTCTAGACTACTTAAGGAACTTGTTTATGGGAATGATGGAGCAGGGCATGAACTTTCACTCTTTAGGCCCTTACCTCCCATAGTTGGAATTTTGTTTACAATGATTGTTTATTTGTTACCCTTGTAAACTTTACTATGTATGTATATATGAAACTAAAAAGAAAAATAAATTATCTATCTATATCTATGTCTATCTATCTATCTATATCTAAAAATAAAAAGACCAATACTTTAAAAAATAGTGCTGTGGTGTTGAGGATTAACAAAGAAGTCTAAAATGGGGACCTCGCTTTCAAGACTAATGTACCCAAAAGCATAGCAAACAGTACAAATCCAGAACAGAGCCTAAGTAGTGCAGGAACACAAAGAAAGGGTTGGCTGTGGAGGGTTTGTGAAATGCTTACATTCTGTTCATGGCTGGGGGGAATCACGGCCCACGCTGGAAAGGCTGAGTGGGCCCCAATTGAGGTGGGCCTGAAAAGCAAGGAAGGAAGTTGAAGACTTGATATAGTAGCAAATAGGGAACCCTCAGAGGTTTGGGGATGGGAAGGGGAGGATGGGAAGAAGGCAGCATTTCAGGGCTGAAACTCATCAATGAGCATTCAGGAGAACATGTGTGTGTCAGCATGAGGCCAGGGCAGCGTGCCTGAGGCTGGAACAAGGGAGACAGATAAGAACCAGCTGTTGGGGGAGGAGGAGACCAGTTGGTGGGAGGATAGGGGCAAGATGGACTTGCTGAGGCCATGTTATTACTAGCAGAGAGGATGCGGTCAAGGCACTGAATGCTTGACCCAAATCTGAGCCCTGCCCAAAGCTTTCCCACATCAAGGGATGGGAGATGGAGAGCACAATAAACCATTGAACTGAGAAAGCAGACTGTGGTGTGGCCCAATTTCCATCTTGCTCACATCACTAGAGCCTGAGCAGTGCCTGGCATAGGCACATGGGCTGGCACGTTCCAGCTCTGGCCTCTTGCCTTTGTAGAGCACATGCTCAGCAAAAGTAACTAAAGAGACTTAGGAGTGAGACAATTCTAGGTCTGGACTTAACAGGAAATCTGATTCCATCCATAAAAGGCAGGATTCCATGGCCTGCTTCCTTTCTCTTGGCTGGGTGGCCATGCTGAATTTGCCACAGTTGTAGAGCCAATTCTTCCGTTCCAGCCGGAGAGCTTAAAGTGACTCTCTGAAAGAACTCATGGAGGGAGGTAAACCATAAGAGACTCTTAAGGACTGAGAATAAACTGAAGGTTGATGGCGGGTGGGAGGGAGGGGAAAGTGGATGATAGGCATTGAGGAGGGCACCTGTTGGGATGAGCACTGGGTGTTGTATGGAAACCAATTTGACAATAGATTTCATATTAAAAAAAAAAAAGAACTCATGGATTCTTTGATTTTGAATTCTTTTTTCAAAGGGTTTTTTTTTTAAATTTTTTTTAACGTTTATTTATTTTTGAGACAGAGAGAGACAGAGCATGAACGGGGGAGGGTCAGAGAGAGGGAGACACAGAATCTGAAACAGGCTCCAGGCTCTGAGCTGTGAGCACAGAGCCCGACGCGGGGCTCGAACTCACGGACTGTAAGATCATGACCTGAGCCGAAGCCGGCCGCTTAACCGACTGAGCCACCCAGGCGCCCCTCAAAGGGGTTTTTGAAATGGCACCCCTCAGGGGAATGTATACCTCTGAGGTACAGTGTCTGGGCTGGCCCCAGCTAGAAACCTCTCAGACTGATGATCTAGGGGCCAGAAGCAGGGCCTGTGAGATGTCTCAAGGCTTTGAGGTACTACTGGCCCAGAACTGCCTCCTCAGTGGGGTTCCAGGCCCTTCTGGAGCCTGCAGTCATAGGATATGAGACAAAGAATCTTCCTACCCACTGAGGTCCTTTCGTACAGTGGCACAGAGCACCATGAACAAATGAAGATGGCCAAAAAAAAAGCCGGGGTGGGGGGGGAGACACGTTTCTTTTGTGCATTGTTTTGTCAGCCATCTCTAGATATGCTTATTCTGTGCTTACAGCTATGTGTTCTTTTTTGCTCATCTCCAGTACACAGGGTTTCTGTCGCAGTGCCCAGCATATTTTTGAAGCTTAATACTAAATCAATGATGAACTGCTTTTTTTTTTCCTCCCAAGAAGCTATCGGTGGCACTTCTCAAAATGGCCAGCAGAGGTCAGTGTGAGAACATTGTAACTACTGATAAGCAGGTGGGTGGGTGGGCCTCTCTCACTACAAATAAAATCAAACCAGTGTCAGAGAAGTCACAGAATGTTCGAGCAGAAAGGGTCCTTGGAGACCATTTCATCTAGGTTCTATTTTATATGAGGGGTGGGGGGCAGGCCTGGAGAAGGGGAAGGACTTGTTCACGTCACATAGCTGGTGAGGAAAACAGCATGGGACTCAAACCAGACTGCCTGCTGCCAGTGTGTGGCTCTTTCCCTGTTTGCCAGTGGCAGATGTCCTAGGGGGTCCTCGAAGCTGCTCCCCCCTTACCCACGCCCACCCCTGGGACTGTCCCCATCAGTAGGCTGCAGCAACCAGATGCTCACACATCATTTCTCTCTTCCTAACTTTGATCATTTCACAGAACCAATCTGAAACACCATCACTGTTTGGACCGCTAGCAGAATTTCAATGGGCTTGGACCAATGCCCTGCCCTGATACATGTCATTTATTTTGGCAAACAGACCGAGACAGGGCAGAAGGGACTCCTCCAAGTCTTTCCAACAAGCTCTCCTGCCTCCATCTGCTCGGGATTTTAAATATGCACAGCAGGGTCTAATTCTCAAGAGAATGAACTGGGACTCAAGAGAATGCCTGAGGCCAGGAACTGCAATTCCTGACTGAAGCCCAGGCTGGCTTCCTCCTGCTGACCACAGAATATTGGGGTTAGTATGCAGCTAAAGGTCACCTTAGATCAGACCACACCCACATCCCCAACCCCAGATAACCAGGGTGACAGACTCAGCAATGGGTCTGCATATAAAGAACAGTAGTCCCTTATTTACGGATATATATTCCAAGACCCCCCAATGGATTCCTGAAATCGCAGGTAGTACCAAATCCCATATATATACTATCTTTTTTCCTATAAATACATACCTAGGATAAAGTTTAATTTGTAAACTAGGCACAGTAAAATATTTACAATAATAAAATTGAGCAATTATAGCAATATACTGTAAGAAAAGGTATGTGAATGTGGTTTCTCTCAAGATATCTTTACTGTTCTGTACTCACCCTTCTTGTGATGATGTGAGATGATAAAATGCCTATATGATGAGATGAAGTGAGGTCAATGATGTACTCACTGTGATGTAGGGTTAGGCTACTATTGACCTTCTGACCTATGGTCAGGAGATCATCTGCTTTTGGACCATGGTTGACTGTGGAAAGTGAAACCATGGATAAAGGGAGACTATTTAGTACACATATACAGAAATAGTATCTACAAATCTTAAAAGCACATACCTCAGACTAGGTAGGATTGTGAAACAGAGACAGCCGACTTTTCATTGCTAGGCCCTTTCTCTCTTCTTATCCCTCCTTGAAGTTTCCACTGTCCTTCTCCCATAAAATTAAAATTTATGCCTACGGAAGAATCTGAAACTCATTCCCACTGAGGCATAAATGACTGACAACAACTTAGAGCTTTACTTCTCCCTAAGGGGATTTGTATTTTAATGGAGAGCAAAGCATTAAGCTAGGGGATGCAAATGATATCTGTGAAGCAGAAGGGAAGAGGGGGTGTGCCCAGGCTTTCCTAAGGACCCAGCTATACAGCAGAGATGGTTCGGTGCTGTTACCTGGTGTCATGGTGCTGGATCTGGAATCAGACAGATCTGAAGTCAAATCTCATTACTGCCATTTAATAGCTATGTGACCTTGGGCAAGTGACTTTAGGGCTCTGAGGAATAATAGCTCTGGTGTAGATTATTGTAAGCATTTAAGTGAGTTAATGAAAACACCTGGCATGAAAGTATCAGTTCTCTTTCTTCTTTAGGTATCATTCATGGTAAGATGGAGAAGTTATGATTGGGTACCTGATGTTCCTTCTCTTAAGTTTAAGTGGGTGATGCACACATATCATGGAGAAACTCTCTTTGGGGCAGAGATGTGTGCCCAGGAATGAAAGAGCATGTATGCCAGCATCCCACATCTGTGGAGAGCATTTCCCCCCTTACTCAGTGTTGGTGTCCTTGCTCTCTTGGGCTCGTTCTCTTAAAAGAATTTCCTCTACATGCTAATGACTCCCTAGTCTGAACCTCCAGTCCCAATTTCTCTTCTCAGGGTGCCAGGTTCTTATAGCTAATGGCTTACCAGGCCTCTCCACTTGGATATTCCATCACAAACTCAACATGACCAAAGCTGAACTCATCATCTTCTCCTTAAACCTATTCCCTAAACCAGCTCCTTCCTCTTGAGTTAATGGAACTAACTCAGAAAATGACAGTCTATCCATAAAGTTGACTAAACCAGAGGCCCAAGGATTCCCCATGACTTCTCTCTTTCCCTCATCTTCCACATCCAATTCACCGGCAAGGACTGTCAATTCCACCTCCAAAATACAACTCAAACCTGCCCATTTCTCTCTATCTTCATGGTCTTCTTTCAGGTCTTCCTCATGTCTCCCCTACAGTGTTGCCACAGCCTCCTAGTTGGTTTGGCAACCTCCAATCTTGATTTACTTTCTCTTAGCATCCATCCTGCCCCAGGGCCTTTGTACATGTCTCTGCTCTCTTGGTTAGCTCCTATTTATCATTCAAACTCCAATAAAGTTATCAGCTCCTCCAGGGAGCCTTCCATGATTGCCCCCACCCCACAGTATGTGCTAGGTTGCCTGTTTGTGCCTATACCCCCAACAGATTGAGCTCCTTGGGGGCAAGTCCTGTGTCTTTTTCTTCACTGAATCACTTGTACTAAGTACAGTGCCTAGTACACAATGGGACCTCAGTAAATGCTGAATGAATGGAGAAATGAATGAATGAATATACACACTGAGAAGCCAGTGGCCAGGTACAGCAATACCTTCATTGGAAGCCTAGATAGCCGTACCAGAGTGCAATCAAGAACCATCTGATCACAGAGCCACAGAAAAGAGAGCTGCACAAGACTTAGGAAATCATCTAGCTCAGGGTAGAGAAGCTGAAGCCCAGAAAGGGAAAGGAACTTATCAAAGTCCATGTAATATCAACTCTGCACATATAGGAAGCGAGTGGATAAGGCATCAAGGCCAGAGACGCAGAACCCAGTGAGGAGGCTGTCACCTCCAGGAGAGAAATAACGGTGACTTGGACTACGTTCATGGCAGGAAAAGACAGGGAGAAGATAGATTTGAGAGATAGTTTAGAGGGTAAAAAGAATAAAACTTAGTGCTAGAATCAAATTTGTGGGTAAGACAGAGAGGGTTATGAAGGATGACTCCCAGGTTTCTTGCTTGGGCAAGTGAGTGGATCTCTTCACTGACCTGAGGAAACCTAGGGGAAGAAGAGTCTTGGATGGAAGTTGAGGAGTAGGAGTCCACGTTTGGAGAAGTGGGGATTAAGATACCTGGGACCATTTAAGGGGATATTCTGTACCTGCTGTTCTCACTAGACCATAGGTCTGAGAGGGTAGGGAGCTCAGTTGACACTTTTACCACAGTATCTCCAGAGATGCTGTGTCTGGTATACGGTAGGCACTCAAAATATAATTGTAGAGAAAAAGGTGTAATTGTGGAGTGCAAGAAAATGCAGAGTTAAATGTGCACTTGGGAATCTTCAAGAAGGCCACGTCCAAAGTCTCATTAGCTAGGGGAAAAATTAGATTAAAAAGACTTTGTTGCTATCCTGAAAAACCCCTGTGTGGCCTTTGGGGAAAATGAAGCAGAGATTGCTGACCCCCTGACCTCCAGCCTAAGAACTAGGCGGCTTGAATTCTACACTTTGCCCTTAAAGCATCCAACTGGAATTCCCATTTTAGTAATGGGGCTGGGTAGAGGAAATGCAAGAACTTATCAGACTCTGGCCTAAGTAGCTGGGGTCTCTCTCTTAGCCATGAAATATGTGGTAAGAAGAAAATTAATGATAACACTTCCAAAGGCAGAATATTTAAGACACTTCAGAATACTTTTTCTTTTGCCCTTCCTTTGGAGGATCACAACACATCTGTGTGGTAGGCTGAGGACACCAAGCTGCAAAGCAGTTAGCCAATGGGGATTGCCCGTGTCATATAGTTGGTCAGTGGCAGAGCTGGTGTCAGGGCCTTCCAATCAACTCTGTGCTCCTTCTGTTACAACATATGGAGACAGCCATCCATATAGCCTCACACTCCACTCTCTTAGTCATAGCACTAATGGGCTAATATTGTCCATAGAAGTAAATAAGGCAGAAAGAATACCAGTAGGTGAAGAATAAGTCTAGTGTATGACAAAGACTCATATCATACAGATAAACAGACCCATTTTGTGGCCCAGAAAACCCTGGTTCAGTTTGATAACAATAGCATCATCTACAATTTTCCAGCAAGGGCAGTGACCTTACCCACCTACCTACATACATACGTACATACATACATACATATGTATGTAAAAGGTGATTGGTGTCTAGCAAAGTGAACCCCCCAAATTGTTAGTGTCTGCCACAGCTAAGAAGCAGTATCAGAGGCTTGCCCTCAACACCCAAATGAAAACACATTTATTTTCTGGTTCTTAAGCTATAATCAGTGTTTGCAGCAGCCAGCCGAGGCATGAAGACATGCATCTACATGTTTTGTTTGCAAAGACACACACACCTATTCCATTGGCTATTGTCAGCATGTTGAAATTTTCAGCAAGACACCTCCCAGAGGGATAAAGTTAACTCTTGCTAGTCAACACTCTGTATCCCTCCTTTCTGCCTGTTCATTCACATTTCTCTTCTAAAACACAATAATGACCTTCTTACTACCAAGCACTTACTAAGTACCATCTCCTTGAATCCATCTCGTTAAATCCTATAACAGCCCTAATAAGTGGATATTAGACTCATTTTACAGATGAGGACACTGAAATCCAAATTCATAGAGGGTAAGAAACTGGCCTGAGGTCATACATCAAGCAATTAGTGAAGCTAATTTTGGTGATACAAAAGTCTGTTTCTTCCACCAAGCTACATTACCTCTCTGCGTTGAATAATGCTCTGAAGGTAGAAACCCAAACCCACTTGAAAAGGGATAGTAAGAGCTACTCTGGGCAGGAAACATTGCCATTTTCATTAACAGCAGATCAACTGATCTCAATTTACCCAATCTTTTCACTGGAACAAGTAATATTTAATAGAAATTCATTTAATGGAATTGATAAATTAAGTCATAACAGGCATTTGAAGGAATGATACTCCCCAGAACTTAAAAAGATGGGAGATTTCTTTTTGTTGAATTTCCTCCCTCTTCCTCCCCCTCTTCCTTCTTCTCTTCCTTCTCCTTCTCCCATTTCTACAGTTAAAATGGCTTCTTTAATTGGTCTGTGGGCAATGGACAGTTTTCTAGGCTCTTGTAGACAAATTCTGATGTGCTATGAGTCCCTAATGCTAGCATATTAAGGACAGAAAACAGATTACAGGAACAGTATACTAATTTGATGATCATTGTGCTGAGCAGAAATTGGAGAGTTTTGTTTTTAAACATATTTTCCCTTGCCCCTGGGGAACACCAATAATTGTTAAAATAGGATGAAGCAGAGGTATCTGCTATATAGAAGCAGATAAGGTGAAGAATTTTCAGGTCTCCCTGTTGTCTACAACATATTCATAAAACTACATCCAAAACCAGACCAAACTTTCCTTTTGTGTCAATATTGTAATTGGGAAGTATAAGAACCAAAAATCAAATAACACTATAAATATGACCATTGACCATAAAAATAAAAAAACAGAAAACCACTTCTGTAATAATTACAGATAGTTGAATGAGCCACCACACCACTTTGAATGGGCATGCAGTCTATACAAAGAACCCCACTGTACTACAAAGCATGCACTGAGTTTCTGGACTGCATGAGAAAATAAATACAGCTCTACCTGGGATGAATTTAATCCAAAACTGATATAAGAGTTGGGAAAACTGAAATACTGAATTTGCCATAATATTGTTTTCCTTCTTAGAATTTAGAAGACAACTTGTGTATGATTTGATGGCACAGGCCTGTTATAAAAGCCTTCTGGTAGGGGTGCCTGGGTAGCTCAGTCAGATGAGCGTCTGACTCTTGATTTCAGCTCAGATCATGATCTCATGATTGTGAGATAAAGCCCCATGTCAAGCCCCACATCGAGCCCTGAGTTGAGCCCTGCATCAGGCTCTGCACTGGGTGTGGAGGAGCCTGCCTAAGATTCTCTCTCTCTCTGTCTCTCTTTGCTGGCCCCCTCAAAAAATAAAAATAAAAAAATAAGAAATAAAATAAAAGAAAGCCTTCTGGTAAACTTGGATTGATATTGCCATTGCCTGGTTACAGCAGAACCTTAAGATTTATGTTCTATTCCCTGTTCTAACTTTCTAACTGCATGATCTTGAGAAAGACAATTTACTCCTATACCTTAGTTTTCTCATCAGCAAAATGGGGATATTACATGCCCCACCTGTTTCCTGGGTTGCCTTGGGCATCAGTTAAGACAATGTATGTGAAAGGGGCTGAGAGTTCATTCTACTGACAAAGCTCTGCTTTGGGGGAAATATATGCTAATAACCAAACTTCCAATTTTCAACCCCCCTTCCCATTTGCTAGGTATATAAGGCAGTAAGCTATGAAATAATAAAAGCCATGAGGAGGAGGTTTCAGTAGGAAAAAAAATTTTGAATGATATGAGAATTTAAAGCTGATAAAGGTGGGGGCAGATTGACTGTCTTGCACAGGATTCTAATCACAGTTTAAAAATGATTGGACCTGCACTGTCACCTTATTATTGTAGTTTTTAAAATGTGGTTTATTTTAAAGTACATGGTTTAATTACAGCCCAAAGCCAAACTTTTTCTTTTAGTTTTTCCAGTAAAACATAGCCATGGTTTTATAATAAAAATCAAAGTGAAAGAGGATTTGCCAGAAATTCACTTGCCAGCAATTTTTGCTGCAGTGTATCTATTCCATTAGACAAGGAATACATGTGGCATTTTTCTCCAACATAATAAATTACCCATCATTGATATTCTGCACAACCTTTGCTCCAATACTGAGCTGGTGTGAGCTGATTGCTTCTGGATCGATGTTGGCTTCCCCAAGTCTTTGACGAGAAGCCATCAAGTTTTGGGAGTAGGAGGGAATGTGGAGTAACCAACTACTGCTCCTTAAACAAAAGGAGAATAAAAGAAGGGTAGGATCAAAGAAATTCCCTGTCAGGACCCATGCCAAAGAGTTCAGGGAGCTCTGAAAGGGGAGGGAGGGGCATCGAAGGGAGAGGAACAACTTACATACTCTCAGTGCAGTTCCCTCAAAGACCCACACCCCATATTCATAGCCACACCCATGCAGATAAAGAGATACACATTCCAACCCAAATATACAGGCCCACAGGCGCAGGAGTCTGTGAAAATGGTAGGGCCTGTTGGTATTCCAGCATAGTCCACCATATAGCTCTCAGTCAGCCTTGGATTTGAATTTCAGAAGATGGGATGATGATATACATCTTCCCCACCAACTGTATGCAGTAGTACCCATGGACAAGTGAAGTCATCCACACAGATACATACAGGCCAAAAAGGAGATGGCAAGGGGGTGTTGAAAGTGGGGGCTCCCCAATTCTGATATCTTTCCCTTTTACATGATGGACAGTTAGAAGCTGAGATAAAATCTAGCTTCTGTTGCCGCAGGAAAGATGGGTTGTAGGGGTGATGGTGGCTGTGGTGTAGAAGAAAAGTAGAAGCTCCAGGGTCATAGTGATATCAAGAATAAGAGTTACCAGCTTGCATTGGAGAGGGGGTTCAGATTTCAAAGTGTTTTCACATCCACAACTTCATTTAATGTTCGTAATAACCTCGTCCTCAATGTACTAGAGAAAGTAATTGAGGCCCAGAGGTTAATTAACTTGTCCATGGCCACACAGCTTATGAGCGGCACAGCCAGACCTTCTTATTCCCACTCTAGTGCTCTTTCCACTACTCCCTTTATAAAGTGACAGGTCAATTTTACATAAAATATTCCCACCACGACGCTATATAACTCCATGAAAAACCCTGGTTCTGGAACTTATTGAGCCCTCTTGATTTTTCCCTTCATTTTTCTTGCTGCCTGGTGGCACCCTCATTAACCCATTAAGTATCTGCACAAAGTGCAAAGAACTCAAGTCATTCTAATTAGTCCCTTCACAACTCATCAATTTAGTAAACATTTGTTGAGCACTTCCTATATGTCAGCCACAATACTACATGTTGGGAACATAGAAAGAAATGTAATATGGACCTTGCCCTTGAGGGCTCACTCTGAGTCAGAAGGATGAGTTATGAAGGTGCCTGGGTGGCTCGGTCAGTTAAGTGTCTGATTCTTGATTTTGGCTCAGGCCATGATCTCATGGGTCATGGGTTCGAGCCCCACATTGGGCTCTGCACTGTTGGCGCAGAGCCTGCTTGGAATTCTCTCTCTCTCTCTCTCTCTCTCTCTCTCTCTCTGCCCCTCCCCTACTCATGCTCTCTCCCTCTCTCTCAAAATAAACTTTAAAAAATTTAAAAAAAGAAAGATTGAGTTATGTACACACACGAGTATTATCATAAGGCGGAGGAAGGCAGGAGGGATATGATTCTGAACTCAACCGAAGAATGTTGATAAGTTTGTCTTAGAAATAGAGGGGGGCCTTTTAGTCCTCCAAAGTAGAGAGTGGAGAAGGATGCAAATGAACAAACAAACAAAAACTAATAAAAACAAACCCAAAAAACTAAACAAACCCAAGACAAGATTTGCTAAGCAAGAGGGAAGTGGAGAAAGTCCATTTCAAATTGAACTCCATTTTCCCAGTAAACATAGGAAACGAGGTTATATAAGAATGAAGGTAGTTGAGGCTGAGGATGACTGGAACAGCCCAGGAAGAGATGCTATGGGTAGGAAGTCAGCTGTTAGAAAAGTTTGAAGGGCTGCCAAGCAGCCCCAAGAACTGTGCTGACACTAGAGAATGTTTTTGTCAGGGAGGCCTCCTCAAACAATACTTGGCAGTCCAAGAGTAGGAGCCGGCAAAGCAGGCAGTGGGGTTTTCCAGGGTTTAGCTCTGATACATACATCAGAAGTAATGGGGGTGAAGATGGGGGCGAGGGGGAGGGATAGGTCCAATTGGACGACATGAGAGCCTTGTTGACATAGCTGATCTTGGGGTCCTGGCTGGAGAGTGCTCCAGAAGGGAGCTAGCAATTCCTGATAAACAGATGATTTATTGGGAAGTTGGCTTTGCTCAAAGTGAGAAGTCTGAACTAGCTATAAGATATGAATGATGGATAGCATTTAGTACTTGAGTCAGTGCTGTCAACACAAAATCTTGGGCCAGAGAGCACAACCTGGAGAGGCACAGGTGGAGAAAAGCCACTGTTGGCAATGCCATGCCACATGCACCATGGACTGAAGACCTTGTAGTTGGGTCTAGTATCTAGCTCAAAGGGTGGTGGTTTCAGCTGATGCAGAGTCAACGGCATGTTATATAAGGAGGGAGGCAGGTAGCTTACATGTACACAGCTCACTGTACCTTCCCCACTTCCATAGTGTCATTTACATTTTTGTCATATTGCACAACTATTCCCTTAGTGATAGTAGCAATGAAAGCACTTTAAATGACTTAAAGCATTGATCTGCTTCCCAGGGAAAGCAGAGCTAGGGATAAATCAGGAAACTATTCTGAGAAGTAATCTGGATGGGAAATTGGGGAGGGAGGAAGTGGCAACTGGAAAAGAAAGCAAAACTAGCCAAACCCTAGGACCTGGGGTAGAAAAAAAGGGTAGAAAAAAGGGGTAGAAAAAAGATTAAAAAGCTGTTGGCCAGTCCAGGGGCCTGATCTGGGGAGGTTAACAGGGAAAGAGGCCCCATGCCCCCCTTACCCCACCATCCATCACTGCTTTTTTTTTTCCATTCTCTAGTTTTGTGAGGATTTGAAAAGTTTCTAGATCTGGTGCTGGCAATGTTTCAGAAAAATTTAACAGAGGATTTGATAAAGTCCCCAGTGAAGCCTGTCATAGCTGAGAGTAACAACTATTGTCCCCTAAAGCTGAGTGGTAAACAAACCTTCAAGTACTTTCTTTCCCCTTCAAGGCTTTGAGTGTTTCAGGTCCTTCAGCTTGAGAACCCAGAAGCTAATTGCTTCACTTGACTTGCTGACTGACAAAGAGAGGTTTGTTTAGTCCAGTTGCAACCATTCTCTGGAACCCAGGAGAAGAAAAGAAAGTGAGGGGGTAAAATGGGAGGGGAGATCTAGTAAGGCCATATGGGAGAGGGAAGACCCCTCAAAGGCAAGGTGAAGGGGCATGATTAGGGGAAACATGTAAATCAAGGTATATAGCAAGGCTGGCTTTCAATGAGCATTGCCAGGGCTGCTCCAAGGCTCACAGGGGCCCTCCTATCCCTTGGGATCCTATTCTAGTAACTACCCTTCCTCCCTCTTATATCTTCTGGACTGGTTGCTTTCTTATAGTCTTTAAAACACGCTCTGATCTACCTGATACTCAAAAATAAAACAAAAGTCTTTCTTCCCACCCTTGCCCAGGGACCTCTCCACCACTGTGTCCTCCAAGAACAAACTTCTTGATACACCAGACAAAACTCACTGCCTCCACTCCCTCTCTTACCACCCTTCCCAACCCCTGGCAATCTGGGCCTATCAGCAACTCCCTCTTGAAAGTACTCTCCGGAAAGTAACCAGTGACCTCTGCTAAATTCTGATCCCATAGACCTTCATTGCAGTGTTAGTCCTTGCTGAACACTCTTTTCCATTCTGGGACCATCTCTTTGGCTTTCATTGCATGGTACTGTGGGTCCTTCAGTCTTTCATCATGTCAGTCCTCTTCACCGGTCTCTTCCATTCTGCCCAAAGGTGCTTGCTCCTCTCTTGGTGATTTTATCCACCTCCTAAAGCTTCTACTACCTCCTCTATAAAGATGAGACATCACTCTTATTTCTCAGGTCCTGTCAATTTCTCACGTTCATGTCTACACCCCTCTTATTAAGCCTAGCTCTCACCTGGATAATGACAATAATCTCTGGAGTTCTCTCTGCATCCAAACATTGCTGCCATCTACCACTCTGGACAGTAATCTTCCTAGATCTGACCCTATTGCTCTTCTGCTTGAAAACTGTAAATCACTCCCTATTACTTTCAAAATAAAACCTATACTCCTTAACCAGACATTGAAAACTTTTTCACCATTCAGATCCCAACTGCCTTTGCATGCTTTCCACTAAATACTCCTGCCTGGACTAGACTCCAGGCATAAGTCTCCTTGCTGATACTTAGATCCATCCTGTACTCTCTCACCACCTGGCTTCAACCAAGTGGTTTCCTTGCCAAATATACCCCTCTCTTCCAGAACTCTCTACCAAGGCTCTATCTACCATTCAAAGCTCAGCTCAAATCTGACCTCTTTTAAAAAGACTTCTCTGATTTCCCTGGTTGAGGTTATTGTCTCCCTTCTCCTAACACTTGAACATATTTTTGTTGTTGTTGTTGTTGTTGTTGTTGTTGTTGTTTGGAACTCAGGTATAGAGAGATGAGTTAATCATACCCCTCAATTCATGATGAAATATTATCATTAGTCCATATAAAGTCCCTCCTTTTATTTTATTACTTTCCTTCACCCAAATCTCCATTCTCATTCTTATACCCCCACAGGAACCTTCTATAATGTATCTGATGTAAGTCCAGGAGATAGGTAGATAGATAGATAGATAGATAGATATACAGATATACAGATATACAGATACACAGATACATAAATACATAGATACAATAGGTAGATAGTTGGTGTGTGTGTAGATAGATAGATAGATAGATCGACATAGATACATAGATACATTGACACAATAGACAGTTTTTGGTGTGTGTGTGTGTGTAAGTTGATGTAAATATTACTGGGCTATTTTTCTATTATTTTTTTCACAAGAATGTTTTCAAGATCTCTTTGGTATATGCACAACTATTTTATGGCTTCTAATCCTTGTTAGTATGCATTCACTACACTTTACATGTGTATTTCCCCACTGATGGACACCTAGTTTGCCTCCAATCCCTTACACAAATGAATTCTGTGATAAACAAATGATTCTGTGATAAATATCTTTATAAGCATCCCATTTTAGAACCACAGAGAGGTTTCCCAGGACACAAACTCAGGAGTGAGGTGCTGGGTTGTAGGAATGTATACATTGTTATTATCAATAACTGCCATGTTATTGCTCTTCAAAAAGCTATACCATCTTACACTCCCATCAGCGATGCTGAGGATCTTTCCCCCCCACATGCTCATGCACACTTGGTGTTATCTTTTGAATTTTTGTCATTTGGATGAGCATAACTTGGTATCTCGTGGTTATTTTAATTTGTATTTCTCTGAATACAAGCAGGATCTAGCCTCTCTTCATATGCTTGTTAGCCAATCCAGGTTCTTTTTCAGCGAGTTGTCCATTCTATGAATATGCTTTGCCCTTTTTTTTTTCTGTGCTTCTCTTTGTTAATTTACCAAAGTTTCTTAGTCATCGTAGACATCAATGCCTTGTCAGTTTTAGATATTGCAAATATCTTCTCTTAGTCTAGCATCTGTCTGTTAACTTTGTAGTGTCATTCATTGAATTGAAAGTCTCAAATTTGATGGAGTAAAATTCATGACTTCTTTACATTATGTTCTGTACTTCAGGGTTTTATTTATGAAGTCCTATACCATCTCAAATTATTAAGAAATTCTTGGGGTGCCTGGGTGGCTCAGTCGGTTGAGCATCCAACTTCAGCTCACGTCATGAACTCACAGATTGTGAGTTCGAGCCCCACGTCGGGCTCTGTGCTGATAGCTCAGAGCCTGGAGCCTGCTTTGGATCCTGTGTCTCCCTCTCTCTCTGTTGCTCCCCTGCTTTCTCTCTCTTTCTCAAAAATAAATAAAGATTAAAAACAAAATTAAAAAAAAATTCTCCTTCATTTATAGTTTTACCTTTCACATTTAGGTTTTTAATCTACCTGGAAGTCACTTTTGTATAATAAAATATTTAAATTCTACTAATAGATATAAAATATCTGAATAAATGTTGATAGACACCATACTGATGAATGGGATGACTTATTATTATAAAGATGTCAATTTTTCCTAAATCCACCACTTCAATGCCATTCCAATCAAAATGCCAGCAGGATACTTTAAGGAATTAATAAAAACTTATTCTAAAATGCATTTAGAAAAATAAATTTCTATGCCTAAGTTTATTTTAAAAAGGAATAGAGGCTTGTCCTTCTACAGTTTGAGACACACTACAAAAATATAATAATAATAATAATAATAAAAAGTTACTGTAGGGCAATAAAAGGCAAATAAACTAATGGAATAGAATATAGAGCTCAGAAGCATGATAATATCAATGCAATTTCACAGCAAGGGAAGGTTGGATTGTTTGGTGTTAGAAAGAGTAGATCACTGTGTGACAGAACTTCTCAACCAGTGTGTCACACTGAAAGCCACACATGGATTAGAGGAGTATAGAGCTATTATTGATCCCCTTTGACCCTTAGGATGGCCAGTCAAGACCTAAAGTGGCAGAGCTCCCAAGCTGATAGCTTCCATCTCTGGCCATGAGCAGCCCCATTAGTTTCCCACATTATGCCAACCATATGCTATTATATTCTCTCTGTGCCATGACATTGAAAAAGACTGAGAAGCACTGCTGTATGGAGAGAAATAAAGTTGGGTTGCTACCCCTGTGTAAAATACAAAAGTGACTTCCAGAGCACATGGGTGGCTCAGTCAGTTTAGCATCCGACTTCAGCTCAGATCATGATCTCACAGTTCATGACTGCGAGCCCTGCAACAGGCTTTTTACTGTCAGTGTGGAGCCCACTTCAGATCCTCTGTCTCCCTCTCTCTTTGTCCCTGCCCTATTAACTCTCACTTTTTCTCAAAAATAAACATTTAAAAATATTAAAAATTCTTATTTATAAAATGTCCAATATATCTTTTTTGTTAGACAAATCACTAACAAAAAAAGATACATTATAGGGGCACCTAGGTGGCTCAGTTGGTTAAGTGTCCGACTTTGGCTCAGGTCATGATCTCATGGCTCGTGAGTTCAAGCCCCATGTCAGGCTATCGTGGTTCACGAGTTCAAGCTCTGCATTTGTCTCTGTGCTGACAGCTAAGAGCCTGGAGCCTGCTTCAGATTATTTGTCTCCCTCTCTCTCTGCCCCTCCCCTGTTTGTACTCTGCCTCTCTCTCTCTCTCTCTCTCTCTTTCTCTCTCAAAAAGAAATAAAACATTAAACATTTTTTAAACAGATTTTCTTTTTTGTTGTTATTGTGAATGCTAATTTACATACAGAATTTTGTATGTCTGTTATTATATGCAGAGTGTGCACTGAACTAGAAGTATGTGTCCAAGGCCTGTTTTCCCTAATTGAACTTGAAGCATCTAAAGATAGGCCTTTGGTTCACCTTTCTTTCCACTACTGTGCTTTGTTATAGTAGGTGCTCACTTAATATTATTAGTTAAACTGAATAGAGAGGACTGCAAAGTACTTCAGAATGCTCTGGAAATTATCATCCATGTAATTTTTCTGACAAAACTGCTGTGTGATTCTCATTTAAAAATAAATGCCATGTGGGGCACCTGGGTGGCTCAGTCAGTTAAGCGTCCGACTTCAGCTCAGGTCACAATCTCACAGTCTGTGGGTTTGAGCCCCACATCGGGCTCTGTCCTGACAGCTTAGAGCCCGGAGCCTGCTTCGAATTCTGTCTCCCTCTCTCTCTGTTCCTCCCCCGCTCATGCTCTCTCTCTCTCTCTCTCTCCTTCAAAAATAAATAAAAAACATTTAAAAAATTAAAAAAATAAAATAAAGTAAATGCCGTGTTACTTTAAATTGGGTGCTGGAGGAAAGAGAGGGAAGGAGGAAAAATAGATTACTACTAATGTATAATTTTGACTTTTGAACCATGTTTATGTTTTATATGTCCCTCCCAAATTAAATTAAACCATGGAATATGGAGGGTGAAGGATCTTTGAAACTGAATAGAAACTAAAACAAATGAGTGGCACCTGGGTGGCTCAACTGAGCCTCAGACTTCGGCTCAGGTCATGATCTCACGGTTCATGAATTTGAGGCTCGCATCCAGCTCTGCGCTGACCGCTCAGAGCCTGGAGCCTGCTTCAGATTCTCTGTCTCCCTCTCTCTCTGCCCCTCTCCCCTGTTGCAATCTCTCTTTCAAAAATAAATAATAAAATAAAACATTAAAAAAATAAAAATAAACAAATGGAATTCATTGTAGTGGGTAAGACTGAGAGGGGGACATAAGAGAGGCTTTTGTGGTGATGATAATGCTCTGTATTTTGATCTGGTTGTTGCTTACATGGGTGTGTTAACTTTGTAAAAATGTATTGTTCTGTACACTTATAATTTGGGCACATTGTATATATAATTCAAAGGTAAAAAATTTAGGGGCACCTAGGTGTCTTACTCGGTTGAGTGTCTGTCTTCAGCTCAGGTCATGATCTTATGGTGCGTGAGTTCAAGCCCCACATTCGGCTCACTGCTGTCAGCGTGGAGCCTACTTTGGACCCTTTGTCCTTCCCCCCTTCTCTCTCTCTGCCCCGTCCCTGCATTCGCTCTCTCTCTCAAAAAACAAAAACAAAAACAAAAACATTTTTTAAATTAAAAAATTTTTAAAAAATGAGACTTATAGGAGGATCATATATATTTATATGAGGATCATTTATATACATGTAAATGTATATAGAACACTTAATATAGCCCCTGCACATAATAACATCTAGTATTTACTGCATGTCATGCTTGTGCTAAGCACCTCATAAGGACAGTCTCAATGCTCAGAAATTCTTATGAGGTACTATTGTCATCCACACTTTATATATAAGGGAAATGAGACAAAGAGAGGTTAAATTACTACTTGCAACCGTACAGTTGGGAAGTGGAGGAAGTACTATTCAAACCCAGGTTTCCTCACTCTTAACGCGCATGCTGAAGTGACATTTGATAGTGTGATCATGATGTTTGATATATTTAAAAAATATAAACCAAATAAAATACAACCAAATATATATATATGTACAAATATATAAATATATAATAAACAAATGCATATATGAATATGTATGTTTGTTACAGCTTAGAGCTCTGAAAGAAAAGTGTCCTCTGAAGAAGAAAAGGGTTCTGGGGCACCTGGGTGGCTCAGTCGGTTAAGCATCCAACTTCAGCTCAGGTCATGATCTCATGGTTTGTGGGAGCCTGGAACCTGTTTCAAATTCTGTGTCTCCCTCTCTCTCTGCCCCTCCCTTGCTCACACTCTGTCTCTCTCTCTCTCAAAAATGAATAAACATTAAAACAATTTAAAAACAAAAAAAATTAAAAAAAAGAGAGGAAACATTACAGTATACTTGAATGTGGATGGCAATGCTCCATTGCAGGGAAGGGGTTAATAATGCAGGACCAATAGGGGACACTTGCTCAGGCAAAGTCCTTGAATGCTTGTGAAACTGAATAAAGGAAACCTTATTTAAAATGGAATGGGGGGTGGTGTCTGGATGGTTCAGTCAGTGAAATGTCTGAATTTGGCTTAGGTCAAGATCTCATGGTTCATGAGTTCAAGCCCCACATTGGGCTCTATGCTGACAGCTCAGAGCCTGGAGCCTGCTTCAGATTCTGTGTCTTCCTCTCCCTCTGCCCCTACCTGGCTCGCACTTTGTCTCTCTGTCTCTCTCTCTCAAAAATAAATAAACTTTAAAAAATTTAAAAAAAAGAAAAGCTTTCTAGCTCTTGCTGATTTCCATCAGACTATTTCTACTGATCATTTCTATCTCCTTTTCAAAATGATGGCTCATAATAGAAGCAATTTTGTCTTTTTTAAATAAACTTTTTACTTTGGAACAATCTCAGAGATAGAAAAATTACACAGGTAGCAGAGTTCCTGTTTACTCCACATTCCCATCACCTGGTTTCTCCTGATGTTAGTATGTAACATAACTATTGTACATTTATCAAAACTAAACCATTAACATTGGTATGAGTATCAAGAAAACTCCATACTTTATTCAGATTTCATCAGTTTTCATACCAATTCCATTTTTCTGTTCCAGGAGTCAAACCAGGATACATCATCACATTTAGTAAAATGCATAAATTTTCAAAATTGTGGTAAAAATGTATAACATAAAATTTACCATTTTAACCAATTTTAAGTGTATAACCCATACAACCATGCAATTAACAACTATCTTGTAACAAGACCAAAGAGGTTGATTTACATGGAAACCATGGAAATAGCTAAGTATAAGCAGTACATATAGGAAGCGTCTAGATTGGGTTAGTGGCAAACCCTCTTAATACACAAAATCTTGGCAATAAAAAGCTAAGCAACCCATCTGAGTGAACAAGACGCTTCAAATGGCTTTGCGAGAAGACAACTCCATGAAACTAATCCAAAAGCAAATCAATCACCAGGAAGAGAAAGGGGACTGTAGCCCTGTTGGGAAGAGAACCTAAAACCAGTCACTTCACTCATTGACTGGCGGTTACCCAACAATGTGCATGGCACCTGAGTAAGTGATCAAACCCCAGCATACCACCTCATGTACTCTGTATCGTCAAGCAATTGTCAGAAGACTGCACAAACAACTGGAATTGGAGATAATCCTATAGTATGCAGAGAACTCACATAGTTATTGTTGCAAGTGTTTGAGTACAATAGGAAGATTCTCTAGAGTAGAAACCTGCTAGATGCTCTCAATCACCTGGGGATCTTATTTAAATGCAGGTTCTGATCCAGTATGTCAGAAGTGAGGCCCAAAATTCTACTTTATTTATTTGTTTGTTTGTTTATTTGAGAGAGAGAGGGGGGAGGAGCAGAGGGAGAGAGAGAGAGAGACAGAGAGACAGAGACAGAGAGAGAATCTCAAGCAGGCTCCATGTTCAGGATAGAGCTGACAGGTCTCAATCCTATGATCTTAGGATCATGACCTGAGCCAAAGTCAAGAGTCTGATGCTCAACTGACTGAGCCACCCAGGTGCCCCTCTGCACTTTTCATGAGTTTCCAGGTGATGTTGCTGCTACTCTGCTGCTACTCTTCAGTTTGAATAGCAAGGGTCTGAATAGCAAAGTTCTCAACTTTGCAACATATAATCACTTGAGGAGCTCTAAAAACTACGGATGTCTGGGTCTCATTCCCAGACAGTCTGATTTAATTAATTAGGGTATCCAATGGACTGAATTATGTTCCCCTAAAATTCGTGTATTGAAGCTCTCACCACTACCATGTAACCATACTGGGAAAAGGGTCTTTAAGGACGTGATTAAGGTTACATGAGGTCATAAGTGTAGCATTTCAAATGGAGAGAATGGGTGCCCTTCTAAGAAGAGGACTAGACATCAAAGTTATCTCCACCATGTGACGACACAGCAAGAAATTGGCCATCTGCAAGCCAGGAAGAGAGCTCTCACCAGAACTCAACCATCCTGGTGCCCTGATTTTGGAATTCCAGCCTCAAGAATGGTTAGAAGGGACGCCTGGGTGGCTCAGTCAGTTAAGCGTCTGACTCTTGGTTTCTGCTCAGGTCATGATCTTGTGGTTTCATGGGATCGAGCCCCATGTTGGGCTCCAAGCTGACAGAGTGGAGCCTGCTTGGGATTCTCTGTCTCCCTCTCTCTCTGCCCCTCCCCGACTTGTACCATTTCTGTCTCTCTCAAAAATAAATAAATAAACTTAAAAAAAAAAGAATTGTAAGAAAATAAATTTCTGTTGTGCAAGCCACTCAGTCTCTGATACTTTGTTATGTATCAGCCCAAGCTGATACAGGGTGTGGCCTGGGCAGTGGGATTTTAAAAAGCTCCCCAGGTGATATTAATACGCAGCCAAGGCTGGAAACCTCTGCTCTAAATTGTAGTTGAAGTGAATGCATGTCAAAATTGCATCATCCTTGCACCTGTGTGAACACAAAGTCTCCTGCGTATGCTTGGAGAAATACCAACACACACCAGTGATTCATTAGAGGACAGACATGAGTCCCCATCCTGTTCAAACAGCTTAGTCATATCCGTCAAAGACATGAGTGCCCTGCGTAACAGTTGGGGCAGCTTATGTGACATTTAATAAAATGACAACTGTCATATTTTCTCTTAGTCCTGTTCAGGAGAAAGGTGGAAGACAATGTTATGATTTGTATTTTCTGTTTGTGGCCTTAACCAAGACATATGATTTTCTTACCTGAGTGGGCATATGGAAAGTCCCTGTGAATGAGTTCTTTCAGATAACTTCATCAACATTTTTTTTTTTTGCTTCTTTCACAGGGGAATGAAAGGAGAGCTATCAAACACTCTTTTTTGATTAAACCAAGCAAGGCTGCACTGCTGCAATGTAATGTGTAGTGTTCACCTTTAAGCAACATTTTCTGAATTAGAATGGTCAGAATCGGCATGGAGTTTGGTCAGAATAGATTTAATTTGAAAGACTTATGGCAAAATCAAAGAACTGAGGGTTCCAACTCTCCTGTTAATCACCTACTGTGCACTGGTGGTCACCAATCAAAAAAACCATGCAACTGTGAGCTCAGTTTTGCTTAGGCTCTGCTTCTCTTTGGGCTGACCAGTCATGCCAGTTTCCCAAGTCCCAGGACCAGGGCATAGAAATACACACCTATGCACTTGACCTGCCAAATGCCATGGCTGTTGACCAACTGATCTACAGGGCAGCCTCTAATCATGGAACTTGCACTGGATTGTTTGGAGGGTTAAATGAAAATCTTGAATGGGAAAATACTCTGCAAAAGGATTCAGTACCAGGTGAATATGATCCCAGCACGGTGATTAGGTCGTTTGAATGTTTGATCGTGCTGAAACCATTGGGATGAGTAAATTGTAGGCTGGTTCAACTGTCCTAACCACTGCTCCTTTCCCACATGGAGATAATTGAGAAATAATAATGAACACTCCCAATGGCTTCCCTGAGTTCACTCTTGCTAGTTAGCTCCAGGCGTTCATCCAAAAAAAGAGCCAGCCTGGACAGCCACAGAGCTGGGTTTGATCCACAGCAAAGAGATGTCTGTTTCCTGCCACCATTCAGGTGTTTCCTGGCCACATTAGCAGAGAGTAAAATGAAGATATTCTTGGGGGATGTGCTACAAAACACAGGGCCCTCACAAATTCTCTCCCAACCAACAACTTGGCAGACATAAGGTTTTCTTCTTTAGCTGTCACTGAAGTTTGGGGATAAAAATCACAGAGGAAAATACTCCATCAGTACATGTGACAAGACAGTAAAGAAACTCACTTGCAAATTTTCCCAACTAGCTTTTAAAAAGTAGGTTATTTTAACAGAATTCATGCAAACGTGCACACACAGGAACAGGTCAGACCAACAACACTACAAATGCCCTGGTCCAAGAAGCCTCTTTCACCAGTGTGCATGTTGATCCTACCTCCGACTCTTCCAACAGAAGGCTCACTGTTGTGAGATGTTTACTTGTCATTAATTAGCTCAATTAAATGGTGCACTGAGCAGAGGGAACACCATATTATTGTAAGCATTCACAGCAGTCCTACTGAAGGAACTCCAGGCCCAGTGGGTAAGACTGAGAAGTTGTAAATGCCCAAAACTTCTCCCACCCACTCCTGAAAACCTGTGGCTTTTTGGTGGTTGTCTTCTGTGTTTAGCAAAACAACAGCTCCAGACCGCTGAGCTCAGTGTGAAAGTGATCATCCGCCCTAGCCACATGGAGAGGACAGAGGGTTGCTAATGAAATAAGCTTTTGTGGTCTTCTGCCTATGAGCCACCTCAAAAAATAGTGCAGACCACATATTTCCATATGCAGGTGAAATTAGGAAGCAAGCTTTACATGTTCTCAAGAGGCACACATCTTAACAGAGGAAACAATGCGGTACTTTGGTTACTGTCACCTGGATCCCACATAGGTCCCAATGACCTAAAGAGGGAATTCAAACCCCACAGTCTTACCAGACTGTGTTCTGGGCTGCAACTCAAATGTATTCTAGATTTCTCAGCAAGCAAAAGGCTGGCGGAGGATCCAGGAATTGGGAGGTCAGTGTAACCTTTTGATAGAGGCTCAAACCAGTATTTTAATAGACTGCATAGAAGCAGCCAAGAGGGAGATAAACACATTAAACCCAAGCTGCTGCGTACCTCTCTGTTTCCATGGTAGTGATCACTTTGGTGCCTCTGAACAACTGGGGGAAATAATTTCCTCTCTTTTGTTATCTCAGAAGAGGTTCTGAGACCACTAAGTGCTGCATCTCCATTTTCTTCATCTCTTTTGTGTGTGATAGATAGGTCTGGGTTGGAATTTCAGCTGTGTCATGCACTAGCATTTACTGTCTGTGTGACCCTGGGCAGACTCTGTCCCTGTGTGTCGGTTTGCATATCTTCGATGTCAGGTTGGCAGTAGCACCTACTTATCTGGGCTGCAGTAAGGATTAGATGCAATAAGTCATCTAATTTGTATTAAAGTTCTTGGCTATAAAAGACAAGAAACCAACCCTCCATATATTCAGCATATTTTTGGCTGTCTATAGCTGCCCACCAAGCCTGAAATATTTACTACTTGGCCCTTCACAGAAAATGATTGCCCACCCCTGCTCTCCATCCATCCAGTAAATCCCTATTTTGCTTCATTTGTATCTTTCCAATCTGTGACATAGAGAGCTCCAGAATAGACAGAAGGGTGGAGGAGACTTTGAAGCCTAGGTAGCAGGAGCAGTCTGGTCAGGGTGCCACAGACACAGGTGCGAACTACGACCATGGTTGAATTTCTTCTCATCATCTTAGACTACAGTTGCTACAGATTGCAAGTCACTGGGAAAGTGTCCTGTTGGTGCAGTAGAGGTCCTATGCCCTCACCCTTGCTCCCCAGGAACAGGTAAATGGAATATCTGACCTCCTTTGTCTTCTACAGTGAGAGGTGGGGCCCTGGCCCACAACGGACTCCTACAATGAGAGATCCTTTCCAACTAGAAAAGGCTCTTGGGTGCTGAAGTGATTTAAAAATGACATGTATTCACTTTGTCCCATAAAGTGCTTGCTGGTTTCAACTATGCTGTTGCTGCTGCTTATTATTATTATTATTATCACAATGCTTGATCCAAGGCGGGTACTCAGAAGGTACCAGTCCTTTCCTCAGCTCCTCCTCTTCCCCTCTGCCTCGTGGACTTTCCTATAACTCACTTCCCACCTTTCTCTCTTGAGAAGCAGCATGACATAGTGCTCAGGGGCACTGCTTGCGTTTGAATCCTTACTCTGATACTTCTTAGCTGTGTGACCTTGGGGTAGTTTCCCACTTGTAAAATATTTCAGTTCCCCATCCATAAAATGGAATGATCATATTGGCACTTCACAGAGGTTGTCGGAAGGATTCATCAAATCAACTTACATAAAGTGCTTAGAACCGTGCCTGGTACGTAAATGTTTACTATTGTTATTGTTTCTTCTCATAGCTGCCTCCGCTCCCATTGTTCCAATGCCCCAGTCTGTGTCTTCTGTCCGATTGCTCCTCCCAGCTTCACTCCCATGTTTCTCACTGCCCTCAGACCATTTCTGTTGAGATGCTGGGCTGTCATTCAAACTAGTGTATGATTTCCAGTAGCCATTGCCCTTCCCTGACCACCCCAAACATGAAGCCTCAGGACTGCCATTGATTCCCCTCCCTTCACTTTGTCTTTTATTTTTTTTTAATGTTTATTTATTTTTGAGAGAGAGAGAGAGGGAGAGAGAGAGACTGAGTGCGAGTGGGGGAAGGGCAGAGAGAGAGGGAGACACAGAATCTAAAGCAGGCTCCAGGCTCTGAGCTGTCAGCACAGAGCCCGATGTGCTGAACTTGATGTGCGAGGCTTGAACTTGTGAACCCGAGATCATGACCTGAGCTAAAGTCGGACGTTTAACTGGCTGAGCCACCTAGCCACCCCTAACTTCATTTTCTATTGATCACTGAGACCTGTCCAGTGCTTCCTTTGAAATGTCACCTGCAACTGCTATCTCTCTTCTATTGTCATTACATTTGCATTTCAGGCCTGAGGTTTTGAAATGGCCTATCAACTTGTGTCCCTGCTTCTACCATCTGCCCCCACCCCACCCTACCCTGGCTACAGCCAATTCATCTTCTGCACATTGAGCAGATTCAACTTCCTAAAAGGTTAAAGTCTATAGGCCATGAAGCTACTCAAAAGTCTTCAGTGTTTTTCTGTACCTAGACAAGGGGTTCTTGAACTGGGGTCCATGAGTAAGCTTCAGAGGGTTCATTCCTTGCCCCACCCTCCTTGAAATTAAGTGTATGAAAAAGTTTAAAAAAAAGCATCTGTGCATGGATTTCTGGGGAGGGGAGAGGATGTGTAGCTTTCATCAGATTCTTCAAGGGCTCTGTGGCCCCAAAATGTTTAGCTGATTTTCTAGGACAGTGGTATTGAGGGTAGGGGCACAGGCACCCCAGGGGAAGCACAAGATGATTCTTTGGCATGTGAGAAGGAAATATTAGAACTTTTAAAATTTCATTACATCATCCTTTATGACTTTTTGGTATGCTTTATTATGTATGAGTGCATTAGTATAAGTATAAAGTTTATAAATAAATATACACATATTGGGGGTATGCTAGTGTATTTTTCTGATAGGAGTGTATGATCAAGACAGTTTTGAAGATATTGATTTAAAGAATCAAATCAAAATTCTTCTTCTCTTCACTCTATGGTCTAAAGCTGTTTTTTTTTCAGCCCTTGTGTCTTTCATGTGACCCCCTGCATATGCATTATAGGCTAATTCCCACCCCTGGACCTTGGTTCATGTACTTCTCTTTGCACAGACTGCCCTCGTCCTTCTCTGCATGTTAAAATTACATCCATGTTTTTCAAGGCTCCAGGAAAAGTCCCACCTTCCTTCAAGAAGCCTATCCTGACTAATCCATCTGGAACACTCATGTCACTTCAGCAGATGGTTCTTAAATGTGTATTTTGTAGCTTTTATCAACTTATTTCCAACAGAGAACAAGCTCATTAAAGAAAGATTATGGAAATGTTTCCCATATCCTCAATAGGACCTAGCACAGTACTAGAACCAGTGCTTAACAGAGACTTGATGAATGGAGACAAAGCAACAAACTGCTTGGGACACAGTGGGATGTAGAGTCCTCTGGTGGTCTTAATGATGATAAGGATATTGGGTGGCAGATAATTGAACTCGCTTGAAGCAGGAAGTCTAAGAACTTGCAGATAATCTAGAAACCAGGTGTCAAAGGGTAAAAAGACTAAGCAAACAAAATCCTGTCCAGTCCATTTCTCCAGGGGTCACTATTTTCTGTTGAGACTGATTGGATAAATGTATATGAGGGGCAATGTATTAATGACTGATAATGTAGTTAATGCCTGACCCCCATCTCAGATAATGGTTGCACTGAGAGACCTTTAGTGGAGTGATGAATGATTGTCAGCTGTGGGTACTAAGAGGCTTGTTGGGGGTGATCTGGGCTTGGGGCTTCCTCATATCCTTCACCTTACACTGCAAAAATGAATAGGAGGGAAAAGGGAAAATGGAGGCATCAGGATTTTTCACAGTACAATGAGGTGAAGTGCCTCTCCAAGGTCAGAGTAAGCACTGGAGCCCTGTTTTCTGCATCCCTCTGCAGCACTATCTGCCTTCCATGACAATCTGCCTCCTCAATTTCTGGAGCCTGCAGCATATATATAACATATAATTTGTGATTAAAATGCCCTCCATTGCACAGTACAATGTAGGTTGCAGTGACATGAAAGACATGGAGCTTGAAATACTTTCAAAATCCAAAATAACTCTAAATTTGAGGCTACATTTATTGCCATAGGCCAGTCTCCCCCAGGCCGTGGAACTGTGCAAATGAAACTCCATGAACACAGAATGGCATCCCATTCCCATCTCTGTTCAGCAGGAAGTCCAGAGGATTAGAGAGGCAACCAGCTGGCCAAGCCAGGAAACCATAAATTTTCAAACAATTTCCAATTAGCTGTAAAGTACCAGCTCTCTATAGAGCACTGCCTTTTACTTCAAGTGTTTTGGGTGGTGGTAAAGGAGCTCTGACAGCTGGAGGCAAAACTTAAGACCCCCCCCCAACAACTCCCTGAGAAGGGAATAAGTGAAAAAATGGCTCTTGGTGTTTAAAACTTCCCTCCACTACAAAGTTGCGGATGTGCATCAGGCAAACATCCTGAGATGAACTCTTTATTTCAATTCCCCTTGGCTAAAGTCTATGAAATAATTAATTCCAGCCCCCTTGCCATCACTTGCATGATCTAGAGAAGTTCACGGGCATTGATGACAAGGCTGTCAACCTCTCCCTAAAGCGCCATTCCTTTGTGTGCATAGGCTCCCCTTCCAGTCTGCTCAATCTCTGGAGGACAGAGGGCTTTGTCTCTAAAATCCCTCCCTCCACAATACAATCAGGGTTTAAGTGACTCCCCAGGCCTGTAGAACCAGTCACAATGCCCCACGCTTCCTGCCCTGAGAGCCCAGAATTCATGACCGTGCAGATAAATGAATTATACACTTGGCCAGAGATTAAGCCTGGTCCTTTGTACAGCAACCTCTGAGGTCTGGGGGAAGATTTGACCTGTCAGGATCTGTGTTCATTTTGCCTTGATGAGAGGCAGAGCAAAGCGGTTCTGGCTGTACAATCCCACACCCTGGGGTGTGATAATCAGCAAATTGCAGACAAGGAATTGACTATTGCCAGATTCTCATTGTCTGGGGCCCAGGCTGAACTGTTCAGTGGATGGCAGGCTGTTTTTCTGATTCCAGATGGCAGACCCATCTCTTGCCAGGCAAGCCAAGGAAGAGAAGCATCCTGAACGGTGGTGCCAGCTACAAAGGGCTCACAGAGGAGTTTCAAGAGGCTGAATGCACAGAGCTAAGTCTATCCAGAATTCCACACAGGGACTGAGGCAGGAGGGAAACTTGGGTCTGGACTCTGCTTCCTTGGCTTTAAACCCAAAGACTGAGGTAGAGCTGGGACACTCTGAGAATCTTTTAAATAAGAAAAACCCCAAATTGCCACTTCAAACCAGTTCCTTAACATGTCAACCGAGTAGCCTGTGAATGTGAGTCACTTAAAAGCCAGACATCTTCAGATTTCCAGGGGCTTTTGTATGCCAAATGTGAGCTGTCTGTTGTCTGGAAGGTAACACTGTTGTCTTTGCTCTAACTCCTCAGGTCTCTGCTCAAGTGTCTCTTTCTCAGAGAGACCTATCCTGATGCCCCAATCTACATCTGATCCCCTTGTTATAATCTGCAACCACACATGTTAATTTTCTTTCATGGAACGTATCATAATTTTTAATTATCTATATTTACTTGACTCATTGGTTCAACAAATATTTATTACACATTTACTGGCTCAGTTCTAGGCTCCGTAGACACAACAGTGAATGAAACAGAAAAAAATTCCCTTGCCTTCATGTAGCTTATATTATTATGGAGGAGATAAATATACAAAAGTAATATTACATTACATAGTCAATAAAGGCCCAAATGTGAATTCTCATGCCATGAAACATTTGTAAGAAGTTTTATGCTGGTCAGTGTATATCCCTATTAATGTACAGTAATGAACAAATTATGTTTCTTTTCATTTTCTCATTCAGATAGATCTGATCTTAACCCATAATAAAAAAGTGGTTATCAGCAAAGGAAAGCATCATCCTTATATAGCTATTTCCACACTGTTAACTAACAAAAAGTGCTTACTTTGCATTATGTTTATACTTCTATAATAATATCTGTCTGTCTGAATTGTGATTGTTAATCTCTTGGTGTCTTCCTATCACTGAGTAGTGAGGTACTTGAGGGCAGGGACTATGTCTTACTACTATTTGTATCCCTAGAATTCATCCACATGGTCAAAAGTATTTGTTGAAATGAGAATCCCAGACCTTGTCATAAGTACTGAGACCACTGAATGATTTGCATGGAAAATCCCAAGAACCAAGTTAGACCAGAGGATGCATCTAGCCCCATGGAGTCCAGACCAGGCTGGAGCAAAACTAGAACACCCTTTCCTTTCCCAAGCTGGAGAAGGCACTGTCTGATTCACAAGCCCTTCCTCGGCCCTTGAGAATTTTATTCTACAATCTGTGATCTGTAGGCTCCTAGGTGTCCTATCTTTCAAAGAACTAATTAATTTATTAAATCATTTGTTAGAGATTACAGTAAATCTTTTATGTAATGGGGATTCTTGGAGTACGGACTGTGAAAGTTTACAGAATTATATGGTTCATTGAGGCCTAAAGGGAAAACCTTTATTGATGCAAATCTTTCTAAATTGTCAGAGGCAACATTCCTGCCTCACAAGATAGAGTCACAGGGAGATGATGGAAAATCTTCCTTTGCTGTTTGAGGACTAGGTGGGCTCTGAGTTATCTTCCAGTACATCATTTTCCATTATCCATCCATTTCCATTAGGTGTTAGAGATGTAGGACATGGACTAAATAAGTAAGGAGCCCAGGATGCTACCTGGAGGATCCTTTATTTTTCTGGGCTATATCCCTCACTTCTTCTCAGATCATTTTCCTATCATATATGATTCTTCCTAAAGAAGAATTCCACAAATATCCCGGATAGCAGAAGTTCTGGCTTATCAAGATTTTACTGAGCATTTCACCGAGATATCTGTAATCCTACAGGCACACTTACTTTAAGAAAAATGACTTTCACTCTATAATCTTCTTTCCTAAGTTGGCTGAAATAGGGTTTCAACAAAAGCACTCCTGGACAGTTGAAGCTGATATCAGGAGACTATTGTAGTTTGGTTTGGATAAACACTCCAAGTGCCAAAGAATATGACACATTGGTTTGCTAATATGCAAGGGGAATAATTAGTTCCTCTCTAGGGAAGAAAAAAGATGAAATCAACCAATTGTGCATGTTAAATGCACACTGATTTGAGGCTGAAATGTCCATTTTGTACAGCTAACACACTCCTCTAAATTTTGTATCAAAAGATATGGTAATGTGGGTGGGCACTCTGAATATTATTGCCTATCTTGAGGGATTGTGCAGAATGGAAAAGGGGTCAGAGGTAGGTATATGCCAGGATCATAGGGTCTGTAGTGGAAGGATGGGAGCAGATGGAGAGAGGGTAAGTTGAGCTTGAAGAAACCACCGGGGGGTAAAGCATTTTTTTCACCTTACCTTATCCAGGCAACTCCTAAACTTCTTAACTCCAGCGATATAAAAGCAACAATGGAAAATGGTGCCTCAGAGAAAAAGCAAACCCTGACCAAGTTTTGTATAAACTCTTCCCTAGACCTGCCAGGGAAACCTTCCAAAAGTTGGAAGCCTTAAGAAGGCTCTGTCCCTCTTGAAAGTACACTTACAAAGAACCCCCAGTGTTGGTTTTGCTGATTGCTCAAGCCACTCTGACCCTCACAGAGAAAAAGAAAAACAAAGGGCACCCCAAAATGGATGGGGGTGTTACCTCCTAAAGAGAGCTGTCTGATGGCCAAGCTGTTTGACCTGGACCAAGGAGAGGGTCTATGTAATCGGGTCTATGTTATCTAGAAGAATCTGTGTTAGCGATACACACTTTAGTAACTCTAAAATGTAGAGCAGCATGTCTCAAAGTGAGGGCTAGGATGTCCTTGGGTATTGAAGAACCTTGAGAAAGGGCTGATGGTTCAATAAAGAGACTGGGTAGCAAAATCTACTTTTCCCTTGCCTGCCCAGGGCCTCCTACAAACAATATCACATTCAGAAGCTCTCTTCTCTTCCCTGCTCTGGTCCCCTCTTTCCCCTAATTTTGTTAAAGTCCAAGTTCTGTGTGAATCCTGAATCTGTTTTTCAGTTCTCTCTTGTCACACTGGCCTGCCAACCTCACCCTGTTAACAAACCTTGACTCCTTTTTCTCGCCCACATTCATTTTTCACACTTCCTCCTAATTATCTAGCAGCCAGTACATTCAGCCTCTCTTCCAACTCTAAGCCCTTAGGACAACACTTAACCATGGCCAAAACCCCTATGACATAACGACAGATGCCATCACAAAACCTTTAAAATTAGGTTAAATGGTGAAGCCTTAATAGAAAATGAAATCTCTTCAATAATAGAGATACAGTTGCTAGAAAGTCATCAGAAGGCAAGAGGAGGGAGTAGTGGGGCATTTCTTTCAAGAGGCAGTAAAGAAAGTATGCTAGCCAGGGAGTTAGGAGACTTGCTCTCAGCTCTACCATCAACGTTCTGTGCTCTTAAGTGACTACTTCCTTTTCTTTGGATCTCAGTTTCCTTATTTGAAAAGGAGGGCTTATAAGTGAAATCAGTCCTCTTTCTAAGAGGGTTACCCAAACCATTGGTGGCTTGAGGTGATACATAGATAAGTCTTTTGTATTGTGGTAGATATATATATATATATATATATACTCTATTTTACATTTGGAAGACACTGGTTTTTCACTTACAGGTTCATTTTTAAGTAAATTTAGCCAGGTAAAACCATGAACCAACTTAAAGAAAAGCATTTAGTAAAGTTTTAAGTGCTGCACATAGCAAGAGTAAAGGCGTCACACAAATTTTGACTTGGATTTGATGAAGGCTGAGCTAAGTGATTCCTACTGGCTCTAGAACTCTGGGCCACTTAAACAAGTAACTAACACTTTTCAGTATTTATCATGTGCCAGGCATGTCCCAGTATCCTAAGAATTATATATATTAAATCATATAATGTTCACAACAACCTTATGAAGTAGGCACTATTATTATATCTGTTTTACAGATTAGGAAACAGGTATAGAGGGACTAAGAACTTGTTTAATGTGACACAATAAGAGTCAGAGCCAGGATTTGAACTCATGAAGACTGGATCCAGAAGCCACACTCTTTAACTGCTATATCAGTGCTTCTGAAAGTGTGGCCCTTGGATCAACAGCATCAACATTACTTGGAAGCTTGTTAGAAACTCAAATTATCAGGTCTCCACCCCAGACCTACTGAATCAGAAACTCAGAGTCCAATAGTCTGTATTTTAACAAGCCCTACAGGTGATACTCTCTCTCTCTCTCTCTCTCTCTCTCTCTCTCTCACACACACACACACACACACACACACACACACACACTTGAGCAGGTACTATGCTGTAATGAACCAATGGCAGCAAGTATAGAATGATGGGAGAGTGATTTGGATGACAAATGGAGATAGAGTGAAGGTAAATGCAATGTTGAAGAGACCTGGACATGTCTGATAGCAAAAGGGAAAGAGCCAGATTATGGAAACTGAGAAGAGGAAGAAAGCAGAGTAGCTTGGGGTCACAAAGGACAGTGAGGATGCCTATCTTTCAGGGGATTGGAAAAAACAAAGATGGACTCAAGGAAGAAGAACCTGATGCTTTGGATTTTTTGCCTGTATGACAAAAAGTAAATTAATTAACAGATTTTAGTGATGGTGGAGGAGAAGTGATAAGGTTTTAAGGAAAAATATGACTGATTCAAGCAAAGTGCTGTGAGCCACAACATTGACATGGGTGAAATAATATGTACTTACAGTGCTTAGGTCAGAGTAACAGCTGGAGATGATTTTCCAATGAACTAAATCCAGTGATTATTAGGTTTTTTGGCTTTTTTTTTTTTTTTGCAGCCATGAAAATGTGCCACTTAGATCTCTTGCTTTGGGGGCATAGTTGACAGATGGCCTTACTGTTGGTCCTCTGGATCCATCACTACATTTAAGCTGAGGATATGCTTCCAACAAGGCAGTTTCCAGCCAATGACTGTACATGGCAAGAATAACAAGGTAGGCCCATTCCTGTGACACAGGGACTCCTCTGATGAGTGACTTTGGCTTGAGAATTCCTTATTGGCTAGGCTGAAACTTTCTTAGAATAGTGCATCAGTCTGAACCTCAATTTGTCCAATCCTCTTTCTTTCCCGCTCTCCTTCACAAGAGTTGGACCTGCACTGTCTTCTGATAGCCCTGAATTCCTTCGGACCCCTTTCCTTTGTGCCTCACATGAGCCTAACTCAATAAATCTCTTGTATGTCTAAATTCCGTCTTGGATTCTGCTTTATAGAGGTCCAAAAACCAGTAAAGGGTTCTTTATCATCAGCCATGATTTGCTGGATGAGTGAAGAGGTGGACTCTGGGAGTGTCTTGAGGTTGGATGGTTTGACGTTAAGAGTAACAATACATGTAAGGAGGTAAAAAGGAGCAGGAGTAAAAATTCTGATAGCCTTAACCCTGGAGCTTTACAACAGGGGACCTGCTTCATTCAGATTCTTCAGTAACATAGAGACAAATGTCAGGCATTTAGAAATTAGCATTTGTAAAGCTTACTTTTATACTAGTTTTATTCTGTATGAGGATTCCACAGGAAAAGCTGACAAGGCCTTGAGCCTAGTAGTTTGAAAGGAGCTGATGATGTGGGGGGATCATAATGTGGGATGAGATACTTTTATCCTTGAATGATTGGAAGGTATCTGATTCCATGTGAAAATGATGATGGTGGTGACAGCGCATTTGAGAAAGAAGAATGATTTTTCAGAAGTTGAAGAAGCTGATGTTGGCAGTCAGACTTCTTCCTGTTTCAAAAGTGTACACTTCTACCATATAAATTCTTTGGAAGGGGTCTCTCCCTGGCTAAATATCCTGGGAGAAGTAACATCCTAGGATCTAACACCCTAGAGGAGATAATCTGTGAAACAGTTGCAATGCACTCATTAGGGATGAGCTGTGGTGTCTCATTGAAAAATGAGCTGAGATATTATGGTGGAAAAAAACACCAAACATTTACAACTCTATCTTTGCTGGTTTTGCACTGGTGGGAAGGACACTCATGCCGTCTTCTCTGTAAAAGATCCCTGGATGACCAGATCACTTCTTCAAGACCCCAGAGTATGGCAAGAACCAAGTCAGTCTTGTAAATGAAATTACAAGTAGAAGTTATTAGCTGAAGGGTGAGTTTTCCTGAGGAAACTGAGGGATGAGGCCCCTCTTACTCATGTCTTCAGAAGAGCTGAGCAGCTTCAAACACACCAAAATTTAGTTTACTTAGAGGATTATAAGGAACCAATTGCAACAACAAAGAATGGGATCTTTAAGACACAACAAAGAGTTTTTTTTTTTAAAAAAAGAAAGGGGGGTAAAGTACTCTAATACAACTTGCTGCATAGTGGCAATATTCAGCTGCAAAGGAAACGTTAGGACATAAACACATTTTATAAACAGAGGCACTGAATGTTTGTTCGGAATCAGATGCATCTGGCAGTCACACAGAAATTCCATTAACCAGAATTATACCTTTCCCCTGATTGTTCATTTATGGTAATTATACTATTGAATATAAAGTAAACATGATTCACATTTGCAAACCATTTAACATTTCCAACCTAAAGGATTATTTAGATCATAAAGACAATCTAAAGGACTGAAAACCAAGACTTCCAGGTTCCTGCTCTTGCCTCTTATTAGAATAGCAGGTTTTTCTCTATTGAAACTGTGAGGGCTCAACTCTTAGATATGGCTTGACAATGATATCAATGTTGTTAGACGTAATAAGCAATTTTTGCATAGGAGCAACCCCTATTGAGAACACAAGCCATAAGTAAGAGGAACAAATTATTAGGTGGAGAGCAACACATTAAAGAAGGCAAACATCTGGGAGTTTGCTAATGATAACAATAAAGATCATATTTGTTAATCAGTACTACACATTCCAGCAGGTCCTGCTAAGCAAGAGTGGTCGTTTCAATTAATGGGCTGCTATTTCTTCCTTCTAGTCAGGTGGCACTGGACACAGATGTCTGGAAAACACATAAATCTAACTCATTGGAAAATATATCAAATAACCTGTTTGGATGGACCAAGAGATTAACCCTGTTTAATAGGGCTATCCAGCCTCATTTGTCCAGGCAAGTAGACATCATTTCCAGTAAACTCAAGAGCAATTATAATCTTACACCAAACATCCAAGGTACAATGATCACATGTTGAGTTGGAGATGGTGTCTTGCCAAGTCTGAGTCAGGGGGCTGGGACGTGGTCCCATTTTTGCCACCAACTGACTTTTTGACCTTGTATAACTCTCTTCTCCTTCAGCCTCAATCTCCTCATCTATAAGGTGTGTAAACCAAGTGCTCTTTTGGGTTCCTATCAGCTCTAGCGCTGAATGTGCTTTTGTTTTTGTTTCTTATAAATTGATCACATCCCCATGGCAAAAATTAGAGAGGGAAGAAAAGTTTCATCTTAAATGTTGCCAGATGCTTGCCTTAATGGTTTTGATCCTGGTTGTCCAGAAACTGTGTTGAGAAGAATTCTGAGGCTAGGTCCAAGCTTAGCAGAAAAGAAAGCAAAAGACAAAGGAATGGGTGGGGAATGACAGCTTTCATGCCATGGATTTACCACCCCAAACACAGATAATGCCACTTGGGCAACTGGATCATATTAGTTAGAAGCCTCCATTCTAACCAGTTTATGGAACTGGAGTTTAGTATATTTTCAAATACTGTTAGACTAATCATGAGTGCTATATGCTCTCTAAAAGCTATAATAAAAAGTTTTGACTAATAAATGCTTATTAGTATTTAGGTATGTGACTACTAGTAATATAACAATAATAATACTTAATATTATTTACTGTATCAAGACAAATGTACATTTTGAAGCGGGAAAGGCAAATCTAGGAACAGTCATAGCTGATTTTCAACCCAATGAGTTGTATAATGAAGACCTGCCACTGTTTTTTAATTCAGACAGATTAATAACTCTCTGCAGTCAATGCTATGGGATATAGATCAATAAACTACTAAATGGCGAAGAACATTCTGCAAATTAAGTAAACAAGCTCTTTTTTTGTATGAAAAATGTTTAATTAATGTGGAATGATGGAAGCTGATTCTGTGCTATCTGCTGTGTATATCTTAGAATGCCCTACAGTGGTACTGTTTTCCCAGATTAACATAGTGCAGCTAAAAGCATATTAACATTTCAGACAGATAAAAAGAAGAAATTAGTTCAATGGCTTGCCACCCTCTTCCACTTTTTAGTGGAACTAATAAGAACTCAGGAGTCGTGCATTTGGAAAACTTCAACACATCTAGAATATTTGATTTTATCCCACCTTCCACATCAGAGAAAGAGCATTCCCACTGAACAGTGTTTACCAACTACTTCTTTAATCTTCCCCAGATTAGGAGCCATCATTAACACAGATAATGGCCTTCTGTAAGGAGCTAGCCAATACTATTGCTAATCATCTAGCATTATACTGCCCTATATGGCAGCTACTAATCACGTGTCTATTACATTTAAATTAATAAAAAAAATTAAAATTCAGTTCCTCAGCCACATTTCAAGTGCTCATTTCCAGCACATTTCAATAGCTATTTGTGGCTAGAGGCTATTTTATTGGACATCACAGATATAGAACATTTCCATCGCTGCAGAAAGTTCTATTGAATGGTAGTGCTCCAGAGAGCCTAAGTATATTACACCTCGATGGGGTAGGAGTTTCAAAATGGGTTAGAGAATGCTTCCGGGAAGATTCAGAGCTGGAAAGAGTTTTAAAAATTCAAATTAATCTCCTTTTATTTATAGATTAGGAAACTGTGAGCCAGAGAAGGTCACACAGCTGATTTGTAGCAGAGCTGAGACGAGAATCCAGACTTTCTGGATTCTGAGGCCCCTGCTCATTACATTATCCCGTTAATATACCTAGAGTAGTTTTCTGGTTATTCTATCTCAGGGTCAACTCCCATCAATATCACTAGCTCGACTCCAGTAGCCAGATGTTCCTTTCATCTCCCCCTGCCCCATCCACTTATATTTTAGAGAGAAAACAGAACAGTAAATGGGGTTGGAGGTTGGGAAGGAGTATGCAATTATGCAAGTAAATACCTAGCTCCAGAATTAAGAGTAAACATTCCAACTGATCTATAAATATTTAACCAAAGTCATACATCTGGGCCCCAAAGACGGGAGTTTGTTCTTGGCATTTACAATTAAAATGGATTAATTTCCTGACACAATGTTAATACTAACCTTTCTTGAGTATAAACATGTCCTGGGATACTCTGCACTGAGTGTAAATGTATAGGAACAGATTATTCACTTGATACCAGCTCTTGGCAAAAACACAATGGTCTATTCTCAGAGCACATGCATGGGGCAGTGTATCAGTGAGGGGTTTGTTGGGTCCTGTTTTCCACAGGTGGGGGGAAAGGAAATGGTCTTGTTTACAAGGATAATTAGGCTGTCCTCCAGAGGTTTGGCTGTTGGGATGCAATCAGATGGGCCCAAGACTGAATCCAAAACCTCCCATGACAGTTTTAGGATGGTACATTTCACCGGCTGCCATTTCCTCAACTACCCAAACTGGTGCTGGGGCTACAGAGATGGTTAGACCCCATTTCACTACTTCTTAAAGGACTCACATTGCCTTTCAAAGCAGGTTACCTCTGCAAGGAAGTCATGAAATGGCAAGTGTGAGGAAAAACTAACCTGTATTAACAAGAGAAGTTAGTCCTCTAAGCCTTTTTACCTCTCTCCTTTAGTGCAATTTCTCCACCTGACAGTATTGGAGGTACTAGGTATTGGAGGTATTAAGGACTTAATGTGTTGGTTTTGTTTATATTTTAAAACAAGGATCCAAAGAAGGCATGTTTAAATCAAATACATTAATCACTAATGATGGAAATTCAAGCATAAGTGAGAAAATGGAGTAATTTTTTAAAATTAATGTTTATTTATTTTTGAGAGACAGAGCATGAACAGGGAGGCTCAGAGAGAGAGACAGACAGACAGACAGACAGAATCCAAAGCAGGCTCCAGGATCTGGGCTGTCAGCACAGAGCCCGACATGGGGCTCGAACCCACAAACCATGAGATCATGACCTGAGCCAAAATCAGATGCCCAGGCACCCCAAAATGGAGTAATTTTTTAAAACATATTTTGAGGAAGAAGGAGAGTCCTGCTCTACCATTCAAACCTCTGATGTGACCATCCCTGTAAGGCTGACTGTCGGTTGTCACCTGGCTGTCTCATACAACTAATGTGAAACAGATAAACATAATGGCAAAGCTTCTAAAGGAAAGGAATCACATCCCTTCCTTTTGCTTCCAAAGGCACTAGCAGGGTGACAGGGTTGAGGACATGCTACTCCAAAATATGGCACCTTGGCATATTGAATATTTTAAGCTTGAGGAGAAAACAGCAGAAGCAGGAAGTTAACTTTGACCTTCCCTCCACCCTTCTCCCCTGAAACAGGTCATAAAACCCTCATGTGAAAGGCTCCCTCCCCATACCCAGAGGTCTTGTTAAGTTTCGATCAGTTTACTACACTCCCCTCATACTCCTTAACCTATGATATTTCTACACAACTGTCCACTCTTCATCAAACCTAGCATAAAAATACACAAGCCTAACAATTTATTTGGGTCATTTCCTTGTGAAGTCCCCCATGTCATGTAAAACTTATGTTAAAGACATTTGTGTGCTTTTCCCCTGCTCATCCGTCACTGTCAGTTTAATTTTCAGACCCAGCCAAGGACCCTAAGAGGGATGAGGAAAAAATTTTCCTCCCTTACAAGAGCCAATCATGGATTGTAGTTAAGCTGTCTATTTGCATGCCTCTAGTTTTAAATGTTTAAATACAACTTTGTCTTTACAAAGACTCTGCCTCTTAAAAGCATCAGTTGCTCTATTTTTTATATGATGATCTAAAAAAATTTTAAATAAACCGTCATCAAAAACCTTTGTTTACAGAGGTAAAAGATACTGGAATCTACATTTTATAAACACTGATGCATTCAGTATCTATTTGTTTAAAAAAAATGAGTGGCTGCAGCCAATGTTTACTAAGTCCAGGAAGACCCAGAAGACCACCACAACCATCATAAATGATAGATTCTAGTGGGTAAACAAGGTTTAGGAAACAGAAGCAGTTCTACCACCTAACGCCATGCCAGAGCACTAGACTAAGTCAGTAACTAAATCCATAAGAAAAGGGAAATGAAATGCACCTGATTATGTTCTCAAAGGAGATACCTGCATCTCACTTCTCTAAAGCAGAGATTCTCAGTTTTTAGCTGCACGTTAGAATCATCCAGATTCCACCCTAGAAAGTCTCATTTAATTGATCTGGGGTTGGACCCAGGTACTGGTGTCTTCGAAAAGTTTCCTAGGAGATTCTGGTGTGTACTCAGGGTTGATGAACACTGTCTTAGAGCAATAGGGTTCTGCTCAAAGTTTTTATTTATCTGAGGCATTAAGAATAGCTTAGAGCAGTAGTTCTCAAACCTGACTGCACATCAGGATCCTTCTTGAGTTTTTAAAAAATAAATTCTTGCATCACCTGGGTGGTTCAGTCAGTTAAGCATCCGACTCTTATTTCAGCTCAGGTCATGATCTCATGGATTTGTGAGATGGAGCCCTGTGTTGGGCTCTGTGCTGGTAGTGTAGAGCTTGCTTGGGATTCTCTCCCTCTTTCTCTCTGCCCCTTCTCTGCTTGCGCTCTCTCTGTCTCTGTCTCTCTCTGTCTCTGTCTCTCTCTCTCTCTGTCTCTCAAAATAAATAAGTGAACATTTAAAAAAATGAGGATGGAGGGGCAGAGAGAGGGAGACACAGAATCCAAAGCAGGCTCCAGGCTCTGAGGTGTCGACACAGAGCCCCATGTGGGGTTTGAACTCACGGACCATGAGACCATGACCTGAGCTGAAGTCGGATGCCCAACCAACTGAGCCACCCAGCTGCCCCCCAAAGTAGAAAGTTTTTAAAGTTTATTTATTTTGAGACAGAGACAGCATGAGTGGGAGGGGCAGAGAGAGAGGTAGAGAGAATCCCAAGCAAGCTCTGTCAGCACAGAGTCACACATGGGGCTGGAACTCATGAACCATGAAATCATGACCTGAGCTGAAACCAAGAGTCAGATGCTTGACTGAGCCATCCAGGTGCCCCCCAAATTAGAAATTTTAAGAGTTGGTTCCATGAACCCATAATCTTACAAGCTCCTCAGACCACCTGCTGTTCCTTGTTGAAGGAAGTACATTTCAGAACTACTAAGTTAAGTCATCTGTATATCTGTGTTGGTGCAGAGCAGTGGCTCTCAATCCTGGACGCTCAGATGCTTGAATCTTATCTCCAGAGAATCTAATTGGTCTGAGGTGGACCCCAGGTACCAGCAGTTTTTTAAAAAGCTCCCAGCAGTTTGTGTATAATCAGGTTAAGAAACCTTGGGGCAAGAGTGGCAAAAAAAAAAAAAAAGTAGCCAATTTATTGGTCCTCTGTATTTTCATGTCCATGGAAGACATCACTAATCAATTCTGGCACTCTTTCCTGCCCATATATGGCCTCATAATTCTTCTCAGTACGTTGTCCATAAAGTGAGCATGGAACTACTATTTGCCATCTTTATTTTAGATCTTGCCTGGCAGAAATCTAATAACGTCTGGAAATCCCTTCCTGGTTTTTGTTTCTAGGTATAGTACTTAAGTGTCCAGATTGTTCTGGAGCAGGAGAAGGTGGCTGCAATAAAGAGAGCCACCATCTAGCCACCTCTACTAACCAGCGAAGCACTTTCAGCTTCATCTTCTGCTGCAAGTAGAAAAACGTATGCAGAGTAATTTATTCACATTGAGTTAATGAAAGGTCTCTGTATGACATTCTAGTATCAAGTGTACAGGAAAGGCCAAATGTAAAGGGAAGTCACTCAATATTTACCTCAAATCTCTGATGAGAGTTCTTGTTTGTAGATACCAATCTACTTTCCCTAAACATTCCACCTATTGGTGGTTGTCTTATACCCAGCATGCTGAACCTTTGTCCCAGATTACTGTATGCGGGAGAGCACTTGAGCTTCAGAATGAAACTCTTCTCTTGCTGTGCTGCTTCCTGCTTTGAAGAAGAAGGGCCCAGTGGGCCAGAAGTTTCGGCAGTTTCGCCTGTAGCTGATAATTAATGTGGTATGTGAGGAGGGCAGAAAGAACATATTTATTTCTTCTAAAGAAGGGCCTCTTTCCCTGGGGCCAGTTGTTTCAACAAATGCAAAACAAGGAACTGCAGGAATACAGGGCTTCTTCCCTTAGTAACCTGCAATAAAGCACCTTTAAAGGCAACAGATCATAATTCTGATTAGGACTGGAGAAGTAAGTGCACACTGAGCATGCCAAGGATCTAGAAGTCTGCCAATGAGGAAACCTCTGTGGGAGGCAAGTAGCCTGGAATTAAGGGGAAGAGGAGGCAGTTTGGAGTGAGAATATGTCAAATATCTCTACCACTTAGTGTCTGTGTGACTTTGGGCAAATTACTTGACCTCTCTTAGCCTCAGTTATCTTACCTACAAAATGGAGGATTATAATAATACCTTCCTTTAGGCTAATGGAAAAGATTAAGTTAGATAGTGATAGCCTCTTAGAGTAGATCAGTGCCCAGCAGACACTAACACTCAATGAATGGTGGCTAATATTATCTGATCAGGTCACTACACTGCTTGGATACCCAATTTCAAATTCATACTAGCCTTTCTCAAGGGATTAGTCCTGGACAATCAACATCAGAATGACCTGGGAGAGCTTGTTAAAATGCAGATTCCTAGGCAACATTCTGGATTTAAAGAATCAGAATTGGGCTTGGGTTTAGGAATAAGCTATTCTAGCAAATACTCTGGTGATTCTGCTTCATGTTTAAGTGTAAGAACCACTGATCTATATAACAGGGCTGATTATTTCTGGCTTGTTTGTCCCACAAAAATACAATTAACTCATATGGGAAAATTGTGTACAAGTATTTGAGGCAAACAACATTACACACTTTCTAGGTGGTATTAAGTAACATCATTTAGATGACAGGAAAGGAAATGGAGAGAATTTCAGGATTCCAGGTTCAGAGGGAATCCCAAAACATAGGAAGCTTTCTCTGCCTTCATTGCTTTTCTCTTTAAGTGGCATAAGAATTAACAAAGATATGTTTTGACTGAATTCTACAAAAGTGCCAAAATCATTTTTTAATGTTTATTTATTTTTGAGAGAGTCAGAGTGTGATTGGGGGAGGGGGAGGGGGAGGGGCAGAGAGAGAGGGAAACACAGAATCTGAAGCAAACTCCAGGCTCTGAGCTGTCAGCTCACAGCCTGATGCGGGGCTTGAACCCATGAACCGTGAGATCATGACCTGAGCTGAAGTTGGATGCTTAACCGACTGAGCCACCCAGGCACCCCCGAAATCATTTTTAACTAGCATTTTTTTTGGTATATACTATAAGCCACAGCAGCAGTCAATAAGATAGAGGAGGTTCCTGGCTTTGCTAAGCTTACATTCTACTTGAAGGAGACAGATAGTAAACCATTTTAAAAGTTGAGACTAAAGAATCAATCATTCGTTAGTTTATTCACCCATTCACTCTCTTTTTCAAAAAATATGGTGCTTATATCTAGAGGAAGGCAATAAAAATCCAAGTAATTACAAGTCAATAAGTGTTGCAAGGAAATGCATGGGACTACAAAGAAATGTATGGTGTTAAGGGATTATGCGCTTAAGGGAGGACACTATCAAGGGATCCCTAATACAGGGGTGATTTTTATAGAAAGTGACATTTGAGTTGTCAACTGGAGGATGAGTAAAGCAGGTGAAGAGGGTGGGGGTAGGAGTGAAAGAAGAAATATTTGATGATAAGAATTTCAGAAAGATGCAGCATGTTGAAGGCCCAAAAGTTGAAGAGAACATGGTGCATTTGAAGATATTGGAAAGACCACCAAGAATAGTGCTATAGACTAAATGTCTGTGTCCCTGCCAAATTACTATGTTGAAACCTACTCCCCCAGTGTGCTGGTGTTTGGAGGTGGGGCCTTTGGGAGGTGATGTGTTCATAAGGGTGGAGGCTTCATGAATGGGATTAGTGCAGAAGCCCCAGGGAGCAACCTCACCCTTTCCACCATGTGAGGACACAGAAAGATGGCCTTCTATGAACCAGGAAGCGGGCTCTCTTCAGACACCAGGTCTGTCAGCACCTCTATCTTGGACTTCCCAGCTTCTAGAACTGTGAGTAATAAATTTCTGTTGTTTATATGTGACCAAGTCTATGGTATTTTTGTTATGGCAGCCCAAATGAGCTAAAGCAGGTGGAGGGTTAGAAAGAATGACACTAGAATGGAGAGGAACACAGAGCCACCAGATCATAATGGCCCATACTGCTATGATGAAGAGTTTGGACTTTATTCTGGGTGCAGTGGGAAACTATTACAGGGGTTTCTAATCAAGGAAGTAATAAAACACAGATGCCACAAGTAATAGAGAATGAAATGACATAAATAATACAGGGCATGAAGGCATGGCCCAGAAATAACTATATGTACTATAGAGGCAAAGATGAACCACTCTGGTTACAGAGAGCATTATTAAAGGCAGATATGACCTGGACCTGATAAATGGGAGAGACTGGAATTTGATGAGGTGGTTCATTTTGGATGGAGGAAAACACCTGAGTGGAGTGGAAAACTTAAAATAAACATGGGGGCGCCTGGGTGACTCAGTCAGTTGAGCATCTGACTTCAGATCAGGTCATGATCTTGCGTTCATGGGTTTGAGCCCCACGTCGTGCTCTGTGCTGGCAGCTCAGAGCCTGGAGCCTGCTTCAGATTCTGTGCCCGCCCCCCCCATTCAAAAATAAACAAACATTAAAAAAAATAAATATAATAAACTTGGCCATGTGGGAAGATGAAGCATAAGAGAACCACCCTTATTTTATTCTTGGTGGAAATATCTATTTTGTGGCTGGCATTTTGATGTTGGAAGATGGTAATGACAGAATTCTGGAAGATCACTTTGTGGGATGGGTGAAGGGATGAAAATGGTGATACCAGAGTCACAAATCAAAGGCAATCTGAGGAAAATGGTTAGAGGAAGAAGAGTGTTTGTAATGGCTTAAATATCCTATTTTACAACTGAGCAAGAAACAAGGTGTTCCTCAGTCCAGAAACAGGAAGATGTTGAGAATCCCTTCCACACAAAGTACAGATTTTGAAATGGGAGGATAATGAAAACAGCTTGAGAGCTTAATGAAGAAAGACTATATCTATGCTGTTCACCAGTGTGGCCTTAGCATTCAGTATACTGCCTGGCAAATGGTAAAGCCTGAGTAAATATAGTACTTCTAAGTCCAGACCCAAATATTAAGTGTGTGAATCTTGTATCTAGGGTCCTGAAAGTATGAAAAGCCTAGGTTTCCCACACGCACAGTTGTGGGGGTGGGGGCGTTTAAGGGGTAGGCTTTGTTTGTCATCAACTTGGCTAAACCTCTACATTAGTTTACTATTCCTGCTGTGACAAATGACCATCGAACTAGTAGCTTAACAACACAGATTTATTGTCTTACTCTCCTGTAGGTCACAAGTCTGAAATGGGTCTTACGGAGCTAAAATAAAAATATTGGCAGAATGATATTCCTTTCTGAAGGTTCCAGGAGATAATCCATGTCTTTGTCTTTCCAGTTTCTAAAAACTGCCCACATTCCTTGGTTGATAGCTCCTTCCTCCATCTTCAAAACCAGCAACATTGGCCAAGTCCTTCTCACTTCATATCACTCTGACACTCTCTCTTCAGCCTTCCTCTTTCACTTTTAAGGACCTGTGTGATTACACAGAACCAACTTGGAAAATCCAGAATCATCTTTCCATTTACAGGTCAATTGATTAACAACATTACTTCCATCTGCAACCTTAATTCCTCCCTGCCATATGATATAGCATGTTCCCGTGTTCCAGGGATTAGGATGTGGATGTCTTTGGGATGTGGAGGCATTATTCTGCCTATTGCAAGCTTCCATCCATAAAACTGGCAAATATACTCTACTGGACAATGCTCCCTTCTTTCAAGCCCATAGCATACAAAGCACTTAAACACAGTACATTGTATAGTAGAAGCTCTTTTGTATAACACTATTAGAATAAGTAACTGACTGATTAACGTGAAGAATCACATAAAAGAATACATACAGTCCTTAAGCATTTTAATTCAACTTAAAACATACAAATGTACATTCATTCACCAATCTGGTGATGTGATGTGAGACCAAGGCCCTTTTCTGGAGTGTGAGCCCTCTTACTGGAATTGCACAGACTCTTTCTTACATAGGTTACCTCCCTAATGCATTTCATTTGATTTCCAGGTTGGGTTGTTGTTTTTTTCTAACAATAGAACATCTTTTATTTATTTTTTTTAATTTTTTTTTAACGTTTATTTATTCTTGGGACAGAGAGAGACAGAGCATGAACTGGGGAGGGGCAGAGAGAGAGGGAGACACAGAATTGGAAGCAGTCTCCAGGCTCTGAGCCATCAGCCCAGAGCCTGATGCAGGGCTCGAACTCACGGACCACGAGATCGTGACCTGAGCTGAAGTCGGACGCTCAACCGACTGAGCCACCCAGGCGCCCCTAGAACATCTTTTAAAAGTAACATTTATTTATCAAATCTTTCCAGAGCATTGAAGTATGTTTTCATGGAAACAATAGCTTCCTTTTTATGCTCACATCTCATAAACTTACATTAAGTTACCTAATCTTATTAGCAAGTACAACTGGCATACATGGGTTTGGCAAGAAAACAACTAGTGCTTGGTAAGTATCAATTTGACACAGTGGGGCAGAAGTGTGAGGGTTAATCAGAGGGTAACTTACTAACCATGAGCTTTCCTTGTACCCTGAGCATCAGTCAATATGGATTTCAGTAGGAAGGAAAAGTATCAACTTAGTCCACCAAGTCAGCTAAATGGAGGTAAATGAGGAGAGCTTTTACTATATTTAAGAGTTTACTAAAAAAAGAAACAATCAGTAGATACCACATAGTCTCAATATACTCTTCCTGTAAGTCCCTGAAAGGTGTATCAGTTAATATTAACGATGGTTAATATTTACTGTGTGCTTATTATATACCCAGCATTGTGCCAAACACTTTATAAACATTATTTTATTTAATCCTCACAACAACCATATGAAGTAAGATCCATTAAGCCCATTTTGTAGATGAGATAACTAAAACTTAGAAAAGAAACTTACCAGAGCACCTGGGTGGCTCAGTTCGTTAAGCATCTGACTTCATCTCAAGTCATGATCTCACAGTTCATGAATTCGAGACCCACATCAGGCTCTCTGCTGTTAGCTCAGAGCCTGCTTCAGATCCTTTGTCCCCCTCTCTCTGCCTCTCCCTTCTCTCTCTCTCTTTCTGCCTCTCCCCGCTCTCTATCTAAAAATAAATAAACATTAAAAGAATTAAGAAACTTGCCAAATGTCCCATATCAAAAGATATTCAAGCCCGGGAAGTCTACCTGTAGTGCCCACACATATTACTACTGTACTATACCAACTACCAGACAAGCATATCAGAAATCATAGTATGTGGTGCCACACTGCCAGCTGCCCCTTTGCTTCCTTTCTCCTCATAGTCCAGTGATGGATCATTCCAAACCAGAAGGCAAAATATCTATGGTAATTGTCCTAACTACACTTCTTTGTTTCCTTATCTTCTCTGACATGGTAGCTGCACAGCTCTCTCTCCCTAGCAATGAGCCAGAAAGATAATCAATGACCAAAAGCAGACACTGCTTGAATTTATTGAGGTTCTTTATCAGCAGCAGCTATTTTTTTCGGCAGCATTTTTTAAAACACATTTGTCCTTATTTACTTTCCTTCTGGATTTAGTTATCATCTCTGAAAGCTCAAGGACAACCATCATTTTCTCTTGGTTCCACCACTATAAAGGTCACTCACTTACCTTTTGCCTTCAGAAATTACTGCAAGTAATCTGTCTTCCAGTCTTCCATGCAAGTATGAAGAAAGATCGGAACTTAGCCTCCTTGCTATGGCTATGCCACATAAGTTAGCCCTTGGAATCAAGAGATTAGGCAAAGCCTCCCTGGATGGTAGAGCCAGCAGCCATATCAACTAGCTGCTGGAAGTTATGCTACAGAAACAAAAATCAGGGAGAAAAAAAAAAACTATGCCAAGGAAAAGAGAAGGGCTTTCAGAGACTGGGGCCATGGAGACCTCTGTCTAGAAACACACTGAGGTGTGCTTGCATCATGTGAATGTTGGCCAGAGATCCAGAAGATGAGAAGTTAAGGTCAGATGGCACCTTCCTACCTTAGGATGCTAGAAGCCAGATCTAGGAGTACAAGTATATTGAAAGAGAGAAACACAAGGTTGCCATGGAGACTCACACCTGAAAAAATCGTACAGGCTGTATCAGAGATACTAGCTCATATTTCTTCAGGTGAGGTTTGAGCAGCTTGGACTAAAATTCTACCCAGCCCAGACTAGGCAGGAAGGGGCAGATTCATAATTTGAGTGCCACTAAAAGAACTCTCTACAAAGGCAGTCAGAGAAGGGCTGAAAGAAAACTATCCTGGACCTATTAGCATCTAAGCAAAGCTCAGAGTCAGTAATAAGCATGTTGACAGAATACAGGTGGGTTTGAGGTCATTCTGTTCCAACTATCATGTGCTGTTTGGGTTTTTGTTTTAAAGGTCTATTTTTATTAAAAATGGAGAGGTTGCTAGAGAGGTGTTGGGCTGGGGGATGGGCTAAATGGATGATGGGCATTAAGGAGGGCACTTGTTGGGATGAGCACTGGGTGTTGTATGTAAGTGATGAATCACTGGGTTCTACTCCTGAAATCATTGTTACACTATATGCTAACTAACTTGGATTTAGATAAAGTTAAAACAATTAAAAAATGGAAAGGTTCCTACATCTGTTTCAGGGACAGGAGAATTTGTGCCTATGTGCTTCAGTTGCGGTGGGGGGGGGATTTTCATCTATCCTGCAACTCCAAGTAGGTCCAAATGGAAAAGTAGATGGTGATGACTCTGAAGAAGGCACATGGGCCAAATCCCAGGAACATAAGGGAGAACAAAAAAGGACCAGGCCATAATAATTCATTCCCAAAAAGAAAGGAGTCGTGCACCTTTAACTAGTTGATGGGACATATGTTATGGAATCATAGAATTCAGTGTGGCAAAAAGCTGAGAGGATTAGAAGTCATGAGAGTTGGGTTTGCATTCCAGAAGTGTCCAAATTTTCTGTATAACCTGGGGCAAATCATTTCAGCTTTCTGGGTCTCAGATTTCTTACCTGTAAAATGAGAATAGTCATATTTGCCCTACCTACCTGTGGAAGATTGCATTATTGACCCCAATTCGTTGCCCTTCCTCTATCTCTGCCACTTGACTCATTTCTTCTATAAAATGTGTGGAATATATGTCCTATTCATTGACTCTGGGTTCAATCATGTAACTGGCTTTAGCAAACTGGATGATGTGGAAGTAACAATGAGTCAGTTATGAGCCAAGGCCTTAAGAGGCATTATTGTTTCTTCCCACTCTTGCATCTCTGTGTTAACCATGGAAATAGCAGGCTCAGGCCATCCCATGGTTCTGGGAAGAGTGTGAGAAATATGTGAAGCACAGCCACTCCAAGCCTAGACCAGCTAACCCCTAGCTTGTTCTAGACTCATGACTCAGCCCAACTTGGATTGGCCAATGTCCAGCAAACCTACAGACCAGCGAGAAATAATAAATGTTGTTTTAAGCCACTGAGTTTTGGGGTGGTTTGTTATAGAGCAACTATTGATACACAAACTTATAGAAGTGATAGGAGTCTCAACTGTGATAATATATGAGTACCTTTTTCAAAATTTTTAAGGTTTATACAAATGTAATGGACTACTGTAGGAGTAGCTAAGTAGCTTGAAGGGCTGGATGGTAGGGTAAAGTGGAATTTGGTCATGTTCTGTTACTGCAAGTTTGAATGGAAAGGGTCCCCTTTGCCACAAGAAAACTAGGGAAGGGAAGTCCCAAGGTGCCACTCTGGTGACCTCATCCTGAAACCATAGTTGACCTCGAATCTCTGTTCAGGCACTTGAGGAAGGACAATAAAGCCTAGAGTAAAATGAGATAGAAAAAAGAATGGCTTAATGAGAAGCCTCAAAGACTTCTTCAAACAGCAGGACAGGATGCCAACAGCTCTTCACTCTGCCTTCTCAAATACTTGTGCTGTCCATTGACTCTGCCATAAAATTCATCAGTGTTGGTGGAGTCTTGTGGTCTGGGGCCAGCAGGCTTGCTGGGCAATAATTCTGTCAGCTCTCTATTCCAAGGAACTGTCTCCAAGAGTTCCAAAAGCTAAACACAGGAAAACCACACCAGCCACAGGCCTCATTAACCAATAAACCCTTGATGAAAAGCAGGATCGATCTCACACAGTTGTTTCTGGTACAAAATTCCCCCAAGGGAGGGGGACAATTGTACTTAAAAGTCCCATTGGGCTAAGATGCTCCTACCTGTCACAATTTATTTCAGAGTTTGAGTCTGGCCAGCATTTCTACCAATAAAATAAAGATCAGAAGGGATGGTTAGAAGGCCTTGGCAAGAAAGTATAAGTAAATATAAAAGCACAGGCAGGGGTATTTGGAGAAATAATATTAACTGGGTTCAGTGGAATAGAGAGTAAATTATTTACACTCTTAAGGATCCAGGGCAGACTCAGCCATTTAAGGGAGGGAGGAATGGACCATCTGCTGCTCCAGCTACAAGTGACCAGCTTATATGTCGCATGCCAAGGCTTGAACCACAGCCAAAGATAGGAGTCACAACCAGATACCCCAGCAAGTTCTACCTTGGGGGTCTATAAAGAGAAAAAAAAAAACTGTGCACTCTATTGGCAGCTGGGATTGCTAGTACTTAATTTATGCAACCGTCCAGAGGGAGTTCTCCCCTTTACAGAGAGTCAGAAGAAGACAAACTACTTTAAACCACTTTCTTTCTACCATGTTTCCCTTGTGAAATCTATCCTTCATCCACCCACCCTGAGCAAGGGTGAGTCTACAGTGGATGAATTCCCTTGTTATCCAGGGACACACAAGAACACCTGAAACCTAATTAACCAATTTACCCTTTCTCTAACTACAAGGTCAAAATAGATACCTTTTGATCAGATGCGTTACTACCAGCCTACCATGCCAAAAGTTTGCAACCCTTCCTTCCTGTCCTTTACTCCCACATCTAGTAGGTCCTTCAAATTTGTCTTTTCTTCAGGTTCATCTCTTGGTTTGTCCTGTTCCTCTCTTCTTCCATTGCTTTGCCATATAGTAAGATTTGTTCTCTCAAGCTTTGATTATTGTAGCAGCCTGTAAGCTCCCTGGCTTCTAGGTCTTCTGTAACTTTTCTTCATGTTAAACTTGGGTCATCTTCCTGACCTACCATTTTGAAAAATCAGTTTATTCCCCTTCTTTTCAAGAACGAGAATGACTCCTAGTTTCTTACAGCATCAAAGCCTCTGTGTGGCAGCACCATTACTCTACTGTGTTTAGGCCAGTACCTGGAACACTAATGCCTACCTTTGAGACTTTGCTCAAATCATTTCCTTTGCTTGGAATGCTCCTTGAGATCTCTTCAACAGTCCTACCATTGCATGTATGCGTAAGTAGCCTCAAGTTTCTATCTCTCCATGAAAATTCTCCTAATAACACTAATGAGATGAGTAGAAAACTAATTAAAAACAACCAAACCAAACAATAACAAAAGCAAGATGGGCAGGAGGATTCCCAGTCTTCTTACTGCTGGGCTATTGGTGGCTTCTTCAGCAATGCCTTTTTTACCCATCCCTCCTTTCCTATTTCAATAAAGCCATTTACATTCAAGATGGTACTCTCTACCCTATCTGTTTGTGGTTCTCTATTTTGGCTGTGTACTAGAATCACCTGCAGAGCTTTTAAAACACTGGATACCCAGATTGCATCCTAAATCAAAATCTCTGGGGGTGGTGAGTCCCTACCAGTATTTTAAAAATTTATCTAGGTGAGACCAAGGTTGAGAACCACCAGTCCAGATGACTGCTATAATCTACTTCCATGTTTTTCCCCCTCTTGCTTCTCTCAACTGTCCCACAATTTCACTGCTGTTTAAATTCTCAGCCCCACGTGTTTCATTCCCTTACTAAAAATTTTTTAATGGCGTGTGTATATATATCTCATATTAAATGAAAAAACCTACATTAGAGAAGAATACAGAATGTTTAATTATCATTTTTATACATGTACTAGTATTCTATTGCTGCATAACAAATTTCCACAAACTTTGCAACTTAAAGCAACACAAATTCATTAAGTCTCAGTTTCCATGAGCCAGGAATCTAAGCAATGGTCTAACTAGGCCCTCTGCTAAGGGTCTCTCACTGTTTTAAAATGTAGGTTTTATTACCAATCAGGTACAGTGAAGCCAACAGATCAGAGAATGACTGCCATTGAAAAGATAGTTTGTTATGACAGGTCCCAAAAGGAGGGCACAGCATGTCACACAGGGCCACAGGGGAAAGCACCAGGGTTGGTCAGGAGGTAGAAGGAGTGAGGGGAGAACATGGGCAAGAGACTTTACTGTAGCTTTCATGAAAAAAGGCAAGGCAGGGTAATCAAGCTTAGGATTGGCTTGTTTGAATAATTTCTGAGGGCTCTCAGGTATAGGATCTGTCATTAGTTGTCTGGTACCTGGCTCTGGGATGGTTAGGGCAGAGGAATATTCCCTCCTAGAGTATAAGAGCCAGATAGAGGAGGTGGTTCAGATATGGGGTCTGGATTGCCTGGTTTGCATATGAAATGTAGCCTCCTGGGAAAGTCATTTGCTATCTCTAAGAATTGGCTAGCCCTGAGAGAGACAATCTCTCCCCAGACAGTAGGCCCCAGATGCCAGAGCAACAAGAATGCAAAAAATACGAAAATATAGCTAATAAACTCACCAGGTTGAAATTGCAGTATCATTGAGGGCTGTGGACCCAAGCTCACAGTTTATTGGCAGAATTCAGTTCCTTGTAGTTTTAGGACTGGAGTCCCTGATATCTTGCTGGCTGACTCATGGGGGTCACTCCCAGCACATAAGTCCTAGCAAAATGGCTCTCTCACAACATGAAGTTTCTTCTTTAAAGCCAAGGAGAAAATTCTTATATAATTCAATGTAATTACAAGTGTGGCTATCTTGTCACCTTTGCCATATAGCATAACTTAACCGAGGGAGTGATACCACATCATATTCACATGTCTGCCCACTCTCAAAGAGGAGCAGATCATACAGGGCATATAGGAAAGTAGCAGGAATCTTAGAATTATGCCTTCCAAGATATGGAATTATTTATATGTATGTATTTGCATAGGAGAAAAGTCTGGAAGATGTTAATATCTCTGTTGAGGGGCTTTCTTGTGGTATTCATTTTTTAGATTAATTTTTATTCTGTAAAGCATATATTTATCTAGGAGTCAAGGTAAGAAAATAGGAAGGAAGGAAAAAGGGGAGAAAGAAGAAACCTTCAGCTGCTTATGGAACTAAGTATAAATCCATCCTGTCTAAACGGGTTCTCCATAACATAATCCCAACTCTGTTCAAGGAGTCATCTTGCAATACCCCCTTCAAATGATCCCATATTCAAGCCAAACTAAGTACCCTGGTCCACAATTTACCCTATGATTTTCTACCTATATGGCAGGCACACGCATATTACTCTACTGCTTTATTTCTGTCAAAATCCTATCCATTACTTCAAGGCCCACTGCTATCTCCTCTGCAAACTAATTCTTGATACCACCAGTCATGAGTGCTTCCTCTTTCTTTTGAAATCGCTGAGCAATAGAGGATAGGGGTTAAGCTCTGAAACTCTAAGGTTGTATTAAGTTCTACTCCTGGCTCTTGCTACTTTCTTGCTAAGCGATCTGGGGTAAATTGCTTCACTTTTAGTAAGTCAGGACCACCACTTAGATGAGATAAAGCAATTGGGAGGAGATATTTTATTTTGTAATCCAAGTGGAACTAAAAGTGGGAACCCTGGAATTGAAATATCTAAGTCAGAAAACCCAAGGAGACCACTATGCCTTTAGAAGAAAATCAACTGTGTAGGACTGAGACAGGATGGGGGTACAAATGAGTGGTGCTTTGAAGTTCAAGTCCAAAACATAACCTTTGCCTTGGAAAATTCCCCAGCCAAAGTCACAGATACTAAATAGGAAGCAAATGCTCCATGAAACCAGGCAATGTCATCAATGATGCCTCTCAGGTCATTTCTCCAAAAGACAGAATTCTTCCTATTTGTAGTGATGCATGAGTATGTTAATTCCAAGTGAGGAAATTGCGTGTGTGATTTTTTTCAGAAATTGAATTTATCCAAGAGAAACAACCATCCTGACAATTTTCTCCTCCATTTATGCCAGATTATTTATTTATTATTATGTATTTTCCAGATCTGTGCTTAAAAGAAATCGAGTGCCACATCATCTGTCTAGCTCTCTGAACTGGCACAGTGGGGCACATTAGGATTGCCACACTCTGCCAGGCTCCCTGGGAAGTGAGGACTGTGCCTTGACTCCACCAAATTATATATGAAATTGGTATTTATCTGATATACCAGGTTAACTCACTGTGGACCTGGATTCTGATTTATAAATCCTCATTTTCTTTGCCTATATAATAATTGGGAGACACATCAATGAAAGATACCACTTTATGTTACAAAGAAATAGCTGTATTATTAAGATTTACCATTTGTTTAGCATCTACCATACGCCAGATACTTTGTATCCATGACTTCAATGAACCCTCATATTCTCTTGTGACGGATAAGAACCCATTTGGGGGCAGAAAAATGGGAGTCTGCATAATATCCCTCACTGATGTCTCTTTTCTCTGGCCTCCTGGAGTAACTCAGGATCTAAGCACTTGGCTCAGAATACAGCGAAGCAACTTCCTCTGGTTCCCGTGTCAAGTGGCTCTTCCTGAAAGAAGGCCACTCTGATATTTAGAAATGAGTGTTGCTAGGGTGATGGATGGCATGGGGAAGTGAATCAGCGGAATCAGAAAATTGAGGGTTGCAGCTTGTAATGGGCTACGGACCCTCAACCAAATTCTTTTCCCTTTCTGGGCTCTATTTCCTTATCTATAACACGAGAGGGTTGGACTTGATTTATGGTTTAAAAAATTTTGAAGGGGCACCTGGGTGGCTCAGTTGGTTAAGCGTCCGACTTTGGCTCAGGTCATGATCTCACAGTTCGTAAGTTTGAGCCCCATGTCGGACTCCATGCTGACAGTTCAGGGTGTGGAGCCTGCTTCGGATTCTGTGTCTCCCTCTCTCTGCCCCTCCCCCACTCACACTTTCTCTCTCTCTCTCTCTCTCTCAAAAATAGAAAAACATTAAAATTTTTTTTTAAATTTCGAAAGCCATGGAACCTTTGTTACAGAAACACAATCTTATAGAAATCCAAAGCAGTGTGACTGGTTGAAAGGGGTGGAGGCAAGAAGGGCAGAGAGGTAGATTTTAAAGCACTCTGCTGAATCTTAGGGCTTGAGAGTCCATGGTTTGAAGACACAATTGTACTAGGTGCAAGCTAAAGGTCATGATGGTTCATAAGCTGGACAGTTTACTTTTAGATTTTGCAATCTATTTTGCATTTTTCCCTTCCTCAAGCTGAAAATAGAATATCATCCAGGATGAAGACCATGCTATGCCTGTCATATTTCTACTCTGGTACCTAGCTCAATGCTGTACACTTCATAAGTGTTCTGTAAATATTTGCTATGTACCTATTGGTTAAAAGAGAATATTTGCCCTGGGGTGTCTGTACCTAGAGATGAACATCCTCTTTTGGCCATAGGATGGCCCTCTAAAATTTTGAGAGGGAAGCCAGTCTCAGAGACTGTCATTCTGTTCTCTTCAGTACTTACAGCTGACTGTTGTGGGATCTGATATCCTTGATTACAGGAAATGGCGGGACACAGTGCTTTATCACTGAGACACTTTAAAAATGCCTTCAAAATACCATGCCAATGGCATACAAAGTGACAAGAATGTATCAGACATGAGCTCCCAAGAAAAAAGAGGGCCTGGGGGAAGGTAGAACCTCTTTAATAGAGGGACCAGGGTGAGGGAAGATTGTTAGATACCAATTTGCTGTTTGAAAATATGTTCTGGTGATACAAGACAACATCTGAAGAAGGGCCACACTTGAGAAATGTAAGTGAGATGAAGAAACCCCAAATACAGAGGCAGAAAGAATTGTAATACATTCAGGAGGTTTAGTGTTCTATTTCTTGATTCATTAACACTACACTGTTGCCCTGCCTGACTAGTAGAGGACAGGCAGCTCTTATGCTTTATTTAGGTGTCATCCACTGAAAAAAAAAAAAAAAAGATAAGGTCCTAAAGCTGAATTGTCCATTTGTATTATTGGGTGAAACTCTCAACAACTTTTTTTTTAAGACCACACACACACACACACACACACACACACACCTCTTTGATTTGCCTCGTTTGGGGCAATTCGCTATTTGGATCCAAACACTTCACAGATCTGGAGCCAACCAGTTCAAAGAATGTTGTTTTCCAAATCAATAAAAAAGAGAGGTTGGAAAGATAGGAACTCAAATAGCAAATGTTTGCAATTTACAGTGTTAATAGTCATTGACAGTTCAAGTGTTCACCTCAATCTTTTGATAGTCTTGGTCAATGAGGGGTTAGTTAAAATAAATGGAACAAAGTTCCAGTTTTTGGAGCTCATAAAGCATCAAGCTTCAAGCATGCTTCCATGCCTAACAAAGGTTTCCTCTTTACCTTCACCTGGAAAACAACTTAACCTCTTAATATCCATTTCTTTATTGAGTAAAAACCCCTACCCTATCCCATGAGTTATTTTCCATTTACATCAACTCTCCACTCTTATCCTTAATTTTATCCAAACAGAAAGGTATTACTAAAAACAAAACTGTACCTGACAAACAGCATTTTTGTCAGGTCAAAAACCATCTTCTCTTTTCCCAAGTGGCCAAGACAGTATATTCTGGGTCTACTGGATGCCAGATGAGAAATCAAACCGGATAGGGCACAGAAGGTCAGTGAGTATGTTTACTGAACCTACTCCATTGTGAACTTGGTGTACAGGTACACAGTAGGAGAATCCAAGGGAAAAGTGTCTTCCCTTGAGGTCACAGTTTGGGGTCCAAATTAGCACTGGAAGTTCCATCCCAACCTCTTCTGCCAAGCCATTTCTTTAGGTTGTTAGTTTGCTATATGAAAACCCTATCAATATTCTATCTCAGAAATCACTATTATTTAGTGTAAAGAATAATGGTGATGGTGATGCTAATAATCAGCATCACAACCATTATTCTTAATAGTAAGAAAAGCAGTGGGATTACAGGAGAAGAGGGCTTATATGGGGTGGGGCAAGTAAAATATGTCACACTGCAAGGTTGTTAATGCAATCAAAGCCAATAGCAAATGGAAAGTATCCAGGACTGACTTTCTACAGATTTTCTGATCTGGGTTGCTCAAGACAGCACACAAAGCTAGTGCAAAATATTTTGTAGGATCACTCAGTGAGCCAGCCATATACTTGGTTTGTATGGCACCTTTGAAAGAACTGTCATTTTCCAGCAATGCTTTCTTTCCTGACAAAAACAGATCAATTGCATGCCTGCTTACCATCTCTTGAAAAGAATGGCATCCACTTTGGCATTATGAGAGCAATAACACCCCCAGAAATACTGAAAGGCTGTTCAAAATGGTTAATTACTTGTAATGACAAGTGATTTGAGATTTAGGAATGTTGTATGGCCAACCAAAAGAAAGTCTGGGTATTATATGGTTAATAGAAAAGATTATATCTATCATATACCAAAATTTCTCCATCAGGAAGAAGGCACTTGGGTTCCAGGGCATGCGATGTGGATGCCCCTGTGGAAGTTGGTTTCAGCTGCAGGTGTTAGTGACTTTATTAGGAAAGAAAAGAAACTGAGCTGTTTCAGGACTAGGGCATAAACACACTGAATGACCCTGGTTTCTTGGCCAGGATAAACATAGGCATAAGTCAAACAAAATGTTAAACTCGATCTCTGGCTTGGTGTCACTGATTGGGAAAATGGAGCAACTCTGTCAGTTTGTTTGAGATAATGTCAAAAGTATATGGAGGTATGGGGGCTGGAAGTCAAACAACTCCAAAACGAATTAATCAGATTTTTATTTTTTAAAAAAAATTTTAAATGTTTATTTTTTGAAAGGGGGGGGGAAGCACAAGTGGGGAAAAGGCAGAGAGAGAGAGGGAGACACAGAATCCCAAGTAGGCTCCAGGCTCTGAGCTGTCAGCACAGAGCCTGACATGGGGCTTGAACCCACGAGCTGTGAGATCATGACCTAAGCCAAAGTCAGATGCTTAACCAACTGAACCACCAAGGAGCCCTTCAGATTTTTAATTTTTGATTATCAAAAACACTGAGGTGCAGTCTCATTCAGATTATTTTTAATCCAGGAGTCATGATTTTATTCAAACTGGATCAGGACCTCTCTTGCCCTGATAAGGTTCTGAACTGGAAAAGTGATGGTTAGCTATCCCCCAATTTCAGTTCTCCCATTCTTCACTAAGTGGTCGAACTTTGATATTGTAGCTGGGCACAAAGTCACCCCGAATAAAGACTATAGTTCTTGATTTCACTTTCAGATGAGTATGACCATGGGAATAAGTTCTGGCCAATGGGATGCAAGGGAAAGTGACATGCTGTGATTTTTAAGTGTCTTTAAATTGTTGGGGGCACATACTTTTGCCCTAGTCTCCCATCCTGCGGTTGGAATGCAGATTATGATGGTTGGATCTAGAACAGCCATTTTGGAGCATAAAATGGAAGCCATATACCAAGAATGGTGGAGAAACAAGACAGGTTCCTGGGTCCCTGGTGATCATGGAGCTGCCATACTAGCCCTCAATTACCTATACAGACTTTTCCACTATCTCAGACACTAAGTTTTTCATCTCTAGAAGTTCTATTTGGGTCTTTTTAATGTCTTCCATGTTTTTACTTAACATGCTCAATCTTTTCTCTAGCCTCTTGAACATATAGAAAAGAGTTATAATAACTGTTTAAAAATCTTTGTCTACCAATCTTATCATCTGTTATTTCTGGGTCAGTTTTGACTGATTTTTCTTCTTATTATGGGTTGTATTTTCCTTTTTCTTTTGAATGTCTGGTAGTTTTTAACTGGATGTCATGTCAGTTTTATCTTGTTGGATGTTGGATACTTTATACTTCTATAAATAGCCCTGTGCCTTGTTCTGGAACACATTTAAGTTACTTGGAAACAGTCTGATCCTCTCAACTCTTGTTTTTAAACTTCATTAGGCAGGTCCAGAGCAGCCTTGAGTTTAGGGCTAATTTGGCACCACGACTGGCCAGACCCTTTTGAGTTCTCTGATGTTCTGTGAATTGAGATTTTCCACTCTGGCTAGTGGGGACAGGCACTATTCCTGGTTCTGTGTGATCTCTAAGGATTATTCCTCCTGCTCCTTTTGGGTGGTTTTTACCTGGCCTTTTATGTGTGTGTTCATCAGCATTCAGCAGAAGATTCAGGGGGACCTCTTCTCAGATCTCCAGAGTTCTCTTTCTACATAGCTCTCTCTCTCCCTCTCTTTCTCTCTCTCTCTCTCCTCCAGTACTACAGTATCCTGCAAATTCTAGCTGCCTTGGTTTTCCTGACTCCCAGCTCTGTCTCCTCATCCACGTGGCCCTGCATGGCTTCCCTCTCCCTCCATCACTGCCTGGAAACTCTCTCCAGGCAGTAAGCTGAGGCAATCATAGGGCTCACCTTGTTTGTTTCCTGTCTCTCAGAGATCACTGTTCTTTGTTGCCTGGTGTCCAATGTCTAAAGACTATTGTTTTCATTTTGTCTGGTTTTCCACTTGTTTCAGGCAGGAGGTAAATCCGGTCCCTGTTACTCCATCTTGGCCAGAACTAGGGACTTTTACATCAGAGAGAAATAAATGGCTGTATTGTTTAACCCACTGTTATTTTGTGTTTTCTGTCATTTGCAGCCAAGTCTAATCCTAACAAATACAGGGCTGATCCTTGATTTATTTAGAACAGTTTGTGACTTTAATATAGAGAAGCTAAGATTTTTAGAATAACCAGAGACTTGAATAACGCCTAAGTAAGGTCAAATACCTGGATGAAAACTGAAAGCTCTGTCATTTCCCATGAGAAGAGTAGTGCTTAAGCAGCCAAATCAACTCCAGCTGGTGCCAGTTGAGAAAATAAAGTACATTTTTTTTGCTTAGTGTGATTAATTTCTCATTCATGGAGACAGTACAACTGGGGAGGAATTTATTCAATAAGGGTTTCCTGAACATCTACTGTAGCCTAGGCACTAGGCTAAGTTGTAGGGATATATGTACAGACTGGGGCGTGAGCCTCCACCAGCAATTCACAATTTCGATAAGGAAACCTCATTTAGATAAGATCCCTTGTCATGTGAATAGCTCATGAATTTGCCTAAGAGGCTTAGTGCCAGTTTTTTTTTTTTTAAATAAATCTCATCTTCTACTTTTTTTCTTTTAATTAGGGAAAATGCCTTTTCAACCCATGGTTCTGCAATGAACCATGTAATTTGTATTTTCAGTAATAAAGTAACTTGTACTTTCAGCATAAAGAAGCTTCTCCTGGAACAGGATATTCACACAAAGTCCAAGCTTTACTACTTCTGCAGTGGAGAAATACATTGGACATGAACCTAACCAAATGATTAAGCTTCACATTACCAGTAATGGGGAAAATGACACCATGTTCCTCTTGTTGTGAGGCACTGAGGATATAACATCACAGAAAAAAGGTTTAACCACAATGTATTCACGAGAAAAAATCAGACAAATCCAACTGACAGACATTCTACAAGGCAACTGGCCTCGACTCTTCAAAATTGTCAATGTCATAAAAATAAACAAACAAGGGGCGCCTGGGTGGCTCAGTCGGTTAAGCGGCCGACTTCAGCTCAGGTCACGATCTCGCGGTCCGTGAGTTCGAGCCCCGCGTCGGGCTCTGGCTGATGGCTCAGAGTCTGGAGCCTGCTTCCGATTCTGTGTCTCCCTCTCTCTCTGCCCCTCCCCCGTTCATGCTCTGTCTCTCTCTGTCTCAAAAATAAATAAAACGTTAAAAAAAATTAAAACAAACAAACAAACAAACAAAAAAGAAAAATCAAGATGGGGTATGGCGTTCTAGATTAGAGAGGACCCAAGAGAACAACAACTAAATGCAATGCATAATATTTTATTATTAGATTCTGTATCAAAAAGACAAAGCTATAAGGAAACTATTTAGGCAACTGGGGAATTTTGAACACAGATGTTATTCTTGTAATATTGGGTCAGCGTTGTATATACTTCCTGAATGTGATGACTATTCTGTAATTATATGGGATAGTGCTCTTGTTCTTAGGATATTCTTACTCAAGTATTTAAGGGTGAAGAGTCAAGATTTCTACAACTGACTCTTAAATAGTTCATAAAAATAAATAGTGAAAAAGCAAATGTAGAAAAATATTAAGGGGCACCTGGGGGGCTCAGTTGGTTGAGCGTCTGACCTCAGCTCAGGTCATGATCTCGCGGTTTGTGAGTTCAAGCCCCACATTGGGCTCACTGCTGTCAGCCTGTCAGTGCAGAGCCTGCTTTGGATCCTCTGTCTTTCCCCTCTCTCTCCATCCCCTGCTTATGCTCTCCCAAAACTAAATACATATTAAAAAAAAGAAAAATATTAAGAATTTGGTAAATCTAAGTGAAGCATATATATATATATATATATATACACACACACACATATATATGTCTGTGTGTATATACATATATACACATATATGTATATGTGTGTGTGTGTGTTCATTGTTCCACTGTGACTTTTCTTAAGGTTTGAAAATGTTCAAAATAGAAAGTTGGTGGGAAAACAAAAAGCTTGTGACAAGTAAGGGAAAAAAAGTTTCTCTAATCCCTATTATAGTTGTTAGCTTTGGCTTTACTGAGAGGTTTCATGAGAGGCCAGACTTGAACTTGTCACCAGACCTGGACAGTAACCAGAAACTCCTCTGTTCTTCTGGGTCTTCCCTCAAATCGTCCCATCATCTGGAGTGTGCTAACACGTTGTGTTCCCTTTGCCTACCTTTTTCACATATGAAAACCAAGTTCCTTGAATAATGCCCATACTTTAATTCTCACTGAACTTATATAAACTCAAGAAATTTATATAAACTCAAAGTTAATATTCTGCTTCTAGTGGCATGCTGGAACTGGCCTGCACTGGCTTATACTGGTTACTATTTCACAGAAGCCACTCATATTGGCAATTTGAAATCAGCCATAGTGGGAATATTTATGACATGGATATCTGCACATGCTACAAATCAGGGTCCCTCTACCTCCTCCCCCAGAACTAGTGGTAAAACATTTACCCCGTGAGAGGTGTCCTGCAGACCTTCTAATTGTTTCACAGCCTTTCTAAAGGATCCTGAAATTCTCTGTGGATTGGTAACAAAATACCCCACAGAATTGTGGCCTCTATTTAGTGAAGTGGAAAAGAGTGCTGGACTGGGAGACAAAAGGCCCTGTCACTTACTGATGTATAAACTTAGGAAAGGGAATTAACCTCTCTAAGCCACAATTTTCCCATCTGTAAAACAGGAGCATTAATGGAAGTACCTGTCTCACAGAGCTGCTATTAGGTGGCATGGGATCCCCATAATCTATTTTCAAATTGAGACATATAGTCAACCACACATAATCATCAGAGCTAATGTTTATTTATTTATGTATTTATGTATATACGTATTCATGTGTTATTTATGTATTTATGTATTTTGCTGAGCAAATGTTTAATAAGTGTTGATTAGAAGACAAAATTTGTTCCCATGTACTTAAACATATACTGTTGCTGAGACTTCACCACAATTCTGCAAATTTGGAATTATTAATACTTTCCTGATCTTAGAACTGTGCCCAAAGCAATGTCGTATGTGCCTAGTCCATGTTTCTGGTTACTGATAATCCCTTGTATTTGTGAATAATTGAATTTGGTCTGCATAACAACATGGTGAACAAGCATAAGTGTTTATAGCTTCAGCTAAGCCTCAATTTAAATATCTTGCTAATAGGCAACAGAGCAGGGAGTCTAATTAAGCCTTTTGAATGCCCACTCTGGTGTTCTGCTTCCTGCATGACTTTGGTCATGACACTATCCATCTCCCAGGCTATTTTCTTCGATCTGGGCTGACCAATTCATCTCAGTATGCACAGGAATTTCCCAGTTTTAACACTTAAAGTCCCATGTCTTGGAAAACTCCTTTGTTCTCGGTACTCTAGGATGATCAGTCCCCGTGCTTGAGTCTTCCCTCTCATTCACAGAATAGACGCAGGCCTTTTGCCAAGAAACCCTACTTGGCTGTCACCTCGTTCCTTCGGCTCTCATTAACACCTTATTTCTGTATACTTCCTCAGTCTTTTTTGAGGGCTCCTCCCCATTGCCTGTCCAATGTTTCCCCCATAATATTAATGTTCTTTTAATCTTTTGAAAAAGTTGGGTATGTATTATAATTATTCTTGTTAAAAACTCGTGATAACACTGTATAAATACTTGTTTCCCATAATTCTTAACAATATATAATGAGCATTTTTCCAAGTCATTCTTCAAAGAAACATCAGGTTAATGAGTATATGATATTCCACTGTAAGGGATATACCTTACTTCTTTACTTAACTATTTCCATATTGTATGCCATTGAGTTCTTTTCCATGGTTTCACTGTTATAAACAGGGCTCTGATGAATATTTTCATTCATAAATCTTTCTGCACTGCTTTGCTTATTTTCTTCAGTTAAATTTATAAGAGTGAAATTACTGGGTCAGAGGCTGTGAACATTTTCAAGACTATTGATACATATTGCCAAAATTCAGAGAAAATAGATTAGGAAGGGAAATTGCTGGTATTAATTTTTGAGACACATTTGGAAGTGGTTTGAACAATATCTGGGTGATTGTGGAGTTTCATTTTATAAATGGCTCTGTGGGGAAAATTTACTTTGGAAAACGCTTTAAAGTTACACTCTAAGAAGGTGAAAAAATGTTTATAAAACGTTTAGTCAATGTGTATTTTATTGTTTATTTTAAGTGGCACTTTATATTTCGGTGAAAAAGATGATACAGCAGAGGCCACTCTTATAATCATTATGTACAGTGTATCTATGCCCTTAAAAGGCATATGCCTTAATTTTATTATTTAGAATTATTATAGTCCTACTGTAATTGTATCTTTGCTAATATGACATATTGTTGGTCATATTTTTTAATTTATTTGATAAGGTGTCCTTGATCTGAAATATAGCTCCAATTATAATATTGTTGTTAAGGAAGCAATCTTCTTTGGATTCCAGGATTGCATCTACAGTAAACAGTGGGGACCTCATATACCATCATTCTTTCCTCCTCCCACTGACTACTAGAGGGAAGAAAACATTCAGAGGTAGCTCACAGCATTATCTCCATCCTCCAAAAGGACCAAGGTGGTTTCCAATAGAGGCCACCTACTTGACACTGTCACACTCTTCAGCAATTTCCTGCTGAGGCTATTTCTGTAGCTCCCAGACTCCAAGAATTGTCATTTAATTTACCAGAAGTTTACAGAGCTCTTTAAGGAAGAAAACCATCTCCTCTTGCTTGTACTTTCTTTATAGGTCAAGGGAAGCAGATAATAAATTTAAAGAACTATCATTCCATTTGTGATCACTGAAAATGAGAATACATGAGGCACTAAAGACAAAATTTCCAGGACATATCTATAGGACAAAGTGAACTTGTATACAGCAGCAAAAAAATAAAATCCTGAAAAATCCCTGCAGTAGCCTGCCTCAATCCAACCCAGAATCTCTCTTAGCTCCTCCCTGATAGCCTCAGCCACACCTCAGACTCTTGGCCAACTCCTGTCACCACACAGTAGAAAAATACCATGAGCCTCCCTTCAATAATTCTCTGGCTAAACAGCAAGTCAGCTTTATTGCTGGGATCATTTAATCCTTGTGCCTAAATCTCCAATTGTGTGGCCTGTGGTTACCAAAAGCACTCTAGTCTTCTGGGAGGCATTAATATAGTATAGTGTTTGAGGGCATGTATGTTGGAATCAGCTGGATCTGGCATCTATTCCCAGCCTCACCACTCTCTAGCTCTGCAATCCTTGGTTTCCTTCACTTTTAAAATGGGGAGGATAATACTATTTACCTTTATAAGATTATAAAAATATTTCTAAGGTCATTTAATTTTGAGAGAGAGAGAGAGACAGAGCATAAGCAGGGGAGGGGCAGAAAGAGATGGAGACACAGAATCTGAAGCAGGCTCCAGGCTCTGAGCTCTCAGCACAGACCCCAACGCAGGGCTCGAACCCGCAAACCATGAGATCATGACCTGAACTGAAGTTGGATATTTAACTCATTGAGCCACCCAGGTGCCCCTACCTTTATAAGATTATCATAATTAAATGAGATAATTAATGCAGAGTAAAGCCTTTAGCAAAGTGTCTGGAATATGGTAAATTATTAATGGCAGCTATTATTATTAGTCAAGTTCAGGTCTCCGGTATTTGCTCTTAGATTGCATAGGGACATCCTGCTGTTTGAAACTCTGCTGATTGCTCATCCTGTCCATGTTTGGATAGGATTTCAGAATCAAATTAAGCTCTAAATTGATAACCTGGCTTGAAATCTATATTCCAAATTTTCATCTCAACCTGCTAACTATATGTGGGCCTTTTGCCTTTCTACAACCACACAGGTCTGGCAGGACTATTTGATCTCAGGCAGGTCAGACCCATCCTGACATTGGGCAACTTCTGAACATGCTCAATATCCTACAGGTCAAGTGAAATTTTGCTCCTTGATGACAATGGTGAATCACTGTAGTTTCTTAAAGAGAGAAATGCTGTGATTGCTGTGAGGAAAGCAGTCAGAGATTTAGTGCCAAAAGTGATCTTTATGCTTTTAGTTGATTAAACTGGCAAGAGTTTGCAAGAGGTATTCAACTTGATTGGTATACTACCTGGCATACTATCATTCACTTCTTCATGTAATAAATGCTTTTTTTTTTTTAATCAAAGCTTGTCTTGTGGGCAGGCAGCCTAGGGAGATTCTAAGCCATACAACTTGATGGGGTCCCATTCTACTCTTTCACAGATGTCACCAAAGTAACTATTCCCATTTATTGAACATGTGCTCTGTTTCAAGCATTGTATTATACATTTAGCATGTATGTTCAGTTTAGCCCTCATAAACGTCCTTTGATGTATGTAGCATTGCTGAGTCCATCTTACAGCTAAGAAAACTGAGGATAATAAAGGTTTGCTGTCCAGAGTAACACATTTAGCATGGGGAAACCAGACCGGAACTTAAAGTCCAAGCTTACTGCCAAAGTGTTGTTCATATCACTATGCTAAATAATGGTTTATTATTAAACAAAAGTAGTCCTAAGATAGTATAACAAATTAAGAAGTTATAAGTCTTTTAGACCTTCAATGCAAATTACTATCAGGAGCTGAGAGCAGATTTTGACAGGGGAACTGTGTGCTGTATGTTAGTATGTGTATGAAGGAGGTGTGGGCAGGAAGAGGGTGGTTGCTAGGGACAGCAAAGACATCAATCCCTTAAGGGACAAAAGAGCAGAGAGCAGGATGTAGAAGAGAGAAACGAGAAAGTTACAGTTTTCTGTTTTCCCTATTAGGGAAAATGTTAATGGAGCATGGTACATATTAAAGACCATCAGGGATGTAGAAAGAGATGCATGGGTTTGGGGATTAGGAAGGGGGCCTCGGACTCTCAGCTCTACCACTTACATGCTGTGGGAAACTGGCAAATCACTTAACCTCTCTAAATCTTTGTTTCCTCAAGTGTAACATGGTGAACTTTGTGGTATGACTTTTATATATCATTAAAAAAATTAAATGGTACAACACATATAAGATAGCTGGCACAAAGCCTGCACAGAGTAAATGCTTTATAAATGGTAAAACTATTATTATCTCATTATTATGTATTATCTTTATCACTTTTTATGATGGTGAAAAAGATGACAATCATGATCTCTGATAGTTCTGAAGGCAACCCTTATCATCTTAGGAAAAAATACATCTCTGTGAGCACATTAGTCAAGAGAAGGAGATGAGTGGGTAGGTTCTGGATACATTTAGATCACAGATGGGATTACAAGGCTAGGAACTCATTTGGCATCTACAGGAAGCCCAGGGGACTCAGACAGCTGGGTTACCTTTCCAGAATGAATTACAACTTCCCCCTTGGGCTCTATCAACACTTCTTTCAGGAGACTTGGCTATCTGTGGGCCAGATGGATACTGGAGAATCTTTGACAAATAATAATAGAACTTCCAAAAGCCACCAACAGCCCAGCCAGTTGGAAAATCATGTTGGCCTTTATGTGACTTGTGTATTTATTAAGCACCTAACCTACTAGAAGGCTTAAAAATAAAACTGTTGTTAAAATTAAAAAGTTTAGAAAATTTAGAAACTAAGTTAATTTTTGGAAGAACTTTGAGTTGATGGCAAGTTCAAACTCAAAGAAAATAAATGCTAATTTAAAAATAAAGTTGTATTAACATAATTCCCTTTGAAGTCAATGATTTGGGTTCTGTAAATTAAAACAATTTTTTGGAGTTTTATGTAAGCTAGATAGGCTGACCCATCTGCAAAGCAGGTTGGTTACTGCATATGGGCTGTAATTCAAGTGAGCAGGAGTGTAGGTTTTGGATGGTCAGGGACCAGATACACATGGGTGTTATTTACTAGCCTTTCTCAGGTTCTAAGGTACAGACATTGTGCTGGAAGTAGGTGGTAAAAGAGAGAAAGGAAAGGCTAGCCATCATTTACTGCCACAGCTGGCAGTAGTCAATGGCATGGATATTATAAAAAACTAGACATTCTACTTTTAATGGAAAAAAAAATCTTGGTTCAAATAGCCTATTTGATTATTACCTCATTTTCACTCCAAATGCTGCCAAATTATGTTATTAGAATGATCAGCAATACCTAATGGATGTTTTGAATGTTCACGAGTTTCCTAATAAGATTTGGGTTGTGTGTTTTCCAGTGGCTATCCTTAAGGGACCAAGTTCTCAGGCTAATTATAAGTGCCACTTGTCAATCCTTGAAGATGGTGGTAGGAGCTGATTAGTGTACAAAATTGTTCCAAGTTCAAGATGGATGAAAATGAATTTTAACCAGTCCTGTGAGTAAAGTGGATTTATGTTGTTTACTCTGTCAAACCCAACAGATACATCCTGTTCATGCTAACATTTGGCCACAGTCCCACTTCTCCCCCATACTTGGGAGAGGAGGAATTGGATGATTAATGGGTGAGAACTGCTACTCCCTTCTTTTTATGGCCCCATCATTTATGAAGGGGAGAGTAAAAGTGGCTAGGGTGTGACTCCCTTCGGGATGCTCTGGATTCCCATGAGCCTCTAGTCACCCATCCCCCACCCCGGTCAGGCTCTTCCAAATCTGTTTCTCCTTTAAGGTCCTGTTCCAGTCTCATGCCCTCATTAACTGCTCCTGTCCCTAGTAAACTGTTTTCTGGATATATATCCAGGCTTGAATATATACTCTTCCATTGAATAAAGTTCTATACAAGGGAAGACCAAGACAAACTAAACATTGATCCCATGCTCAAGGGACTCAAAGCAGTAGGGGAGAATAGCAATAATAATAATAATAATAATAAATAATAGCAATAACATCAGTGATAACAGTTGTAGTGGTGGTGATGATGACCATTTATTAACTGCTTAATGTGTGCTAAGCTCTTTACATGTGTTATCTTATTTAATCCTCACAATAAATGTTATTCATTCCTTCACTCAACAAAACAAAACAAATCAGACCAAGTCCCTCTCCACTTGCAGCAAAGGAGACTGAGAAGCTTTTTCCATCGAGGCAGGAGGATAATCAAAGGAGTGGGATCTTGGAAGTCAAGCAAAGAAAGTTTTTCAAGAAAGAGAGAGTGAAAAGCCATTTTAAATTCTGGTGGTAGGCCAAGCAAGAAACCTGAGAGATGATCATTGGAATTAACAACGTAGATGTCACCGGTGACCTTTATGAGAAAAGAGTGGTGGCAATGATTAGAGTAGATTTTAGAGAGCATGGGAAAAGAAGATTTTCAGCATAAACAGCTACTTCTTTGTTTTCATTATTTATTTTTAGGAGATCACAAGTGGGGGAGGGGCAGAGAGAGGTGGACAAAGGATCCAGAGCAGGGTAAATAAACAGCTATTTCAAGGGGTTATGGTGGAAGAGAAGCAGAGAAATGGGATGGTAACTATAGGAGAACATAAAGTTAAGGGAGGCTCTAATCATACTAATAGCTAATAATTAATGGAGCACTAACTTGGTGTCAGGAGCTATCCCAATTGCTTTATGTGTATTAATATCATGCCTATACAGTGATCATAACAACCCTGTGAGACAGTTACTATTACTCCAGTTCACAGATGAAGAAACTGAAGCTCAGAATAGTTAAGCCCTTTGCTTGATGTAGAGTTTTTCAACCTTGACATCTTGACATGTTGGGCCAGATAATTCCATGTTGTGGGAAAGTGTCCTGTGCATTGTAGGATGTTTCACAGCATCCTTGTCCTCTACCCACTAGATGCCAGTAGCACCCCACCAATTATAGCAATCAAAAATGTTTCCAGACCTGGCCAAATATTCCCTGGGGGACAAGAGTACACAGGGTAATGATCACACATCTAGTAAATGATACAGCCGGGTCTTAAATGATTGGTTTATTTGGCTCCAAAACCTGTGTTCTCAGCCACTGGGCTTATTTGTACTACAAAGATGACAAATTTCCCCTACCCTCTTCTGGGTCTCTGTGGATTTCTGGAAAGTACAAAGAGTATCTGGCCACTGGGGCAAGTAAGTGCATTCCTGCTTACAAGTTCTGTGGTTTGGGCTTGCATATAGTCTCTGAAATCAATATTTCTCTTTCTCTCTCTCTCTCTCTCCTCCCATTCTTCCCCCCCCACACACACACACACCTGACCTTCATAAAAAAAGAAAAGGAGTTAAAAAAAAAAAACTCTTAGAGTTTTTCCCCAGTCTGGACTCCCATACGTAAGATGAAATGGTTTGACTAGATTCCTAAAGTGACGACTGGCTCTGATGTCCTGAGAGTCTACATGTCTTCCCTTTTTTCATGAGGCAAATGCTTTTTGTGGGGGATGAGGGACAAGGGACACTTGAGGACCTTCAGTTTGGAAGCTGGTCCAAAGTTCCCAAGCTGTGTTTGTTTTCGTTTCTCCCATTGCAAAGGGCCAAGGGCCACTCTGGTTTGGGCCATGGGCACAGTGGGGCAGCGGTCAGTGGTTTATGGTCACCCTGAGCTGCTTCAGGTGGAGTGGCCACCTCCCCCTTGGGCTGGGGAGGAAGTTCTGTCACTCCTGCTGGCTTCGGCAGGGCCCCCTCACCTGTGCGGCACCCTTGCAGCTGATCCTGAGAGGTTCCCTCAGAGACCCGGCCTCCTGTGCCTCTGTGGGGCTGGCTGGGTATGGGAGTGAGCTCTGTGCTGGGGGCTCCCAAGGAGCAGGGACTTCCAGGGACGATGTGAAGAGCCGGTGTGGGCCCCTGGGCCAGATCAAGTTCCCCTCAGGAATCTGGGAAGCTGGGGACTGGTGGAGGCCCTCTGGGAGCTGGTTGGAGTGGGGGCATTTTGTCATTAGGCCATAAATGAGCCTGGAGGATGGGAGGGGACAGGGGGATCTGTGACACTCCACGCTCCGGTTCCTGAGGGAGCCCCAGAGGCCTTCAAGCCTGGTTCCTCACTTCACAAGGGAGGAAGGAGACAGGCTTCCATCTTGCTCTCAGAGCTCTAGCTAGGTTTTGATTTGATTTGGAAGGTAAAACTCAGAGAGAAGTTTGCCTTACTGTGGTGTCAGTCACTGGAGCCATGGGTCATGCTTCCAATATGGATTTTATGAGGTCACTAAACTTCCCATCACATGTCTTAAACACCAGCCTATGTTAGGCATCATGAGGCTCAGGGTGTCTTTGCCCTGCTGAATCTCTGAGTCTCTATGTTTCTATCTGCGTAGGGTCAGCACTTTTCAGGTTTGTAGGGATCAATATCGATGTGGACATGCAGGCTTAGATACATTTCTGAGTTCATGGAGTGTCTGAATGGGTTTTAAGAAAAATAAATGTTGCTGTATATGAACATGTGTGGCTTTTCTCTCTGTGTGTGCTCAGTTAACAATTCTTAGGTGAATTGCAAAGGCTATGTTTAACCCCTGGCTCCCTTCCCTCCCTGAGCTTTGTGAAGTTTAAGGCTCTGTTCTTACAGCAAAGGGGCCCTGTCTGGGGAGCCTGTTTAGACCTGTCTCTTCCTTTTGTTTGCTTTCTTTTTGTCTCTCTCTGGGGAAACCTGGCTCCTGAACCCTGGTTACCCCTCATTCCATTCTGGGCCCCACAGCATGTTTCTCCCTAGCTCCCTCCTTTGCTCCTAGCCTTGCTGGCATTCCCCCAGCAACATGCGAAGAGGGCAGCAATCAGTGACTGGTGTCAGCTCCAAGAGGGAACCCAACTAAAACAGTGGAATGCCAAGTCACTACAATTACTTGAACTAGCAAAGACATGCACAGGGACAGAGATCATGGTTTCTTTGATATGGACAATAACCAAACATATACAGTAATCTCCCTGAGGCCCAAAGGAATGAGCATTTTTTTTCCCTTTGGGTTTTCCAAAATTAAAGACGAAAACTAAGCTTGTAAAACTGAGGATGAAAACATGTAAAAGCTGTCATAGCAAAGCCGAGTGCTTAGTTAATGTCCACAGAATAAGCCTGCTATGGTCACAGCTGGTGATTCAGCCTAAGGACACAATTCTGAGGTACACTGCAGATACTGCCGCTGACCAAGCTTCAGAATTTGTCTCACGGGAAAGAATGACTTCCTTCTTCCATGATTCCCAAACCCTACCTTTCACTCATAACTTCTGTAACAAAATGTGTCAAGTTAGGCAACAGAAGCTCTTTCAGAAGCCATAGGGGTGGCCTTTTCTCACTGGGTATGGCAATCTTCTCTGTAATCAAGACAAGGCTCACTTCAGTGCTGCCTACTTCACTGGGTTTGGGGATGAATTTTCCTCATTTGGGATTAGTAGAGACTAATTCATGGAGATACTCATTTCCAAGGAGTGAGAGAAATGTGAGGAAAGGAAGCTAGCACTCTCTTCCAGCTGATTAAAAACAATGAAAAGGTTATACACTCATCTAACGTGAAGACAAGCCCTCATTATCAAATCACTATTTTAGGTGAAGGTACATGTGTGTCTATATGTGTGTTTGTGACTGGAGAGAATCATTCAAAGACAGATACAACCTGAGCAGCAGAAAATGATGCAAAGTTTCCATTCTGGTTTTCTAGGGGATTTTGGATATGCCACTTAACCTTTAAAAATAGGGACCCTCTGGATTTCAGCTCAGGTCATGATCTTACGGTTCATGAGTTCGAGCCCTATGTCAGGCTCTCACGCTGACATCACGGAGCCTGCCTGGGATTCTCTGTCTTTCCCTCTCTTTCTGCCCCTCCCATACTCACACACTCTCTTTCTTTCAAAATAAATAAATAAAATTCAAAAAAATAAAAATAGGGAGCATTCTACTTACCTATTATGTCTGGCACTCCAATCCACCCTGCACAATCCCCACCAAATGAATCTTCATAAAGAAACATTTTTGTTATAATATTAAAAAAATAGTTTGGTCAAGAAACCTGGGTGGCTCAGTCAGTTAAGCGTCTGACTCTGGCTCCGGTCATGATCTCACAGTTCATGAGTTCGAGCCTTACATTGGGCTCTGTGCTGGCAGTGCAGGGCCTGCTTGGGATTCTCTCTCTCTTTCCTCTCTCTTTGCCCCTTCCCCAGTTGTACACATGGGCTCTCTCTCTCTCTCTCTCTCAGATAAATAAATAAACTTAAAAAAATACTTTGCTTAATCACTCCAGTCCATACCAATATCTCCTTTTGAGGACGTGTGCTCTGCCTTTCAGATTTCCAATCAGATGTAGTGCTGTGTAGTGAAGCACTGTTGTGTGTATGTGTGTGTGTAGTCTCCCTAAATGAGGTCTGGCACTTGTAATATGTTTGCATTCCCCACAGTGCCCGCACCAATATTTAGCCCCCAGAGTGCTTTCTCAAATCTTGTCTAATGGGCTTGAGCCTCACACAACACAATGAGGAAAACAAAATACAGAACATAGTCTAGGACTTCTACCTCTATAAATAAAGGTAGTCATTAAACAAATGGCTATGTGCCCCATTTGTTAAAATAAAAGCTCTTTTGAAGAGATGACAGTGAAGCAAATTTCTGCAAAGCAGTGCACATTTTTTCCCATCCACTTCTGCTATAGCTTAAGAGAGATGCCATGCAATTAATTTTCTCAAACATTCTTGCAAGACTTACATTAAGACAAGGCTTCTCAGAATAGACACCAAATTACTTCCCTGATATATTCTTGGTAATTTCATCTACACACATTTCTAACTCCATTGCAGTGAACTTCCATATAATGAGTGGCCTACATAGAGGGAGGGACCTACACCAGAACTATAAAGACTGACATGACTCCTGGCAAAACGTGTAGTCACAGGTGAAACCCAGGCTGTCCTTATGCGTGCGTTTTATTTCTTTAACTTTTATTTTATTTTTTTAAATTATTTTATTAAACACATTTTTTAATGTTTATTTATTTTTGAGAGAGAGACAGAGAGAGAGAGAGAGAGAGAGAGAGAGAGAAGGAGGAGGAGGAGGAGAGGGAAGGGCAGAGAGAGAGGGAAACACAGAATCTAAAGCAGGCTCTGGTCTCCAGGCTCCAAGCTATCAGCACAGAGCCCAATGCCGGGCTTGAACTCACGAACCGTGAGATCATGACTTGAGCCAAAGTCGGACGCTCAACCGACCGAGCCACACAGGCACCCCATATTTCTTTAACTTTTAAAAGACAGGAGTATTAGGAAAACATTTTAAAACCCACACGAGTATAAACAAATGTTATCCACACAGGAGTTATTTCTCACTGGGCGTGGGGAAGGACTACTCATTTACTGATATCTGGTCTATGTCTTAGCAGATTTTCTCCACTACAAGTGTCTCTCCATTTACAACCATCCAGCCAAAATGGGCTCATCTGATTATGGCCATGGGATTAAAAGGACATTTGGCATGACGGAAAGAACACTGAGCAGGAGAATGGAATATTTCTTTCGAATCTCAGCTATGCCCCTTACAAAGGACCTTGGGAAAGTCTCTTAACCTCTCTGAAACTTTTTCTTCTAAAAGTCTTCATATTTAGAGTGAGGGTAAGGGATTTCACAAGCATGCTGAGAAAGCCTTTTATAAACTATGATATGTCACTTGGGGCTTGGATCCAACCTTCTAGGCTTGAAATTTTATGATTTTAAAATTTCTTTACTGCCTCATGTTTCCCAACTCCTGATATCCCTATTGCTTTATTTTATATAAAGTTGCCAAGGTAGAGCTCTAAAGTTGGTGGCATGGCCATTCTACAGGGAAAGAGCAAAAGACAACAAGATAGTTATTTTTCTCTTACTTAAAGTTCTTTTGCCTCTGCTTGTGGGTCCCCACCTATTGTAAATATGGTCTAGGTCAATGGCCTCCAAAAATTTCTGATTGCATACTTTTCTCAGGTTAAAAAATTTGAGCATGCTTCTTCTCTTTATCTTTGTCTCTCTGTATTATATATATATATATAATATATATATAAATATAATATATATTTATATATTACACACAATATGTTATTAATAATTATTTAAATCATATACATGTCCTACTCTACATATATATTATGAAACACATAATAAATAGAAAATTTAAGAAGATGAAATAAATAGCATGTCAAATGTCTTGTCAGGATGGCTTCATTATATTTTTAGCTAACTTTTCAAGATTCTATATACACTTAGGACAAGAATTTTCATTATTGAGAATGGGTATAAATCCATATTTTATATAGTCTTCTTGATTATTCTTGCATTACTTTTTTGCCAGCTTCCTGTCTGATATAATTAGCTTTAACCTTTTAATGAGGCTGATGGAAAAACTCGGTCTAGGAGAAGTGTGATCACTGCCATCTTCACATGCTTACGTTGTTAGTATTATCTTCGATACATGGTTTATTTGCAGGAGTCTTCTTAAACTATCCATTTTGTGAGGGTTAATGGAGTTAGACAATATAATCCATAAATTCACTTAACTGGGCCCCAGGAAATAGCAATATCTCTGGTATACATATAGGGAAAAAATGTGAGGGCCCAGGGTCACCCCTTCTATCTTGTGGGCTCCCACTCTTCCCTTGGAATTACCTATGGAGCATATGCAACTGGAAAGGTGAAGACAGGCCCCCACCTGGTGAGGGTGCCTGTGTATTACATATTTGAAAGGCTTAAAATAGCAGTAATAATAGCTAACACGAACACTAGTGCTTAGTGTGCCACACACTGTTTTTTTTTATTTAAAAAAATTTTTTTAATGTTTATTTATTTTTGAAGAGACAGAGACAGGATGTGAGTGGGTTATGGGCAGAGAGAGAGGGAGACACAGAATCTGAAGCAGGCTCCAGGCTCCGAGCTGTCAGCACAGAGTCTGATGCAGGGCTCAAACTCACAAGCTGTGAGATTATGACCTGAGTCGAAGTCAGACACTCAACCAACTGAGCCCCCAGGCGCCCCTGCCACATACTGTTTTAAACACTTTACATAAATTAAATAACTTAATCCAAATCTTAATTGCTTTCAAGACTTTCTCAACTTAAGTTGGAAGTTGTAATATTTACACCCCTATGGACTGACTTCCATGCACTGCACTCCTCCCGCCTCCAATTTTGAAGACCACTCATCCAGGCTCTGAGGTTTAGAATCTCCAGATAAGTGGGTATACATCTATAAAGTACATCACAGCAACTCTTCCTTTATTTTTAAGTTTTATTTATTTATTTATTTAGAGAGAGAGTTCACGAGTGGGGAAGGAGTAGAGAGAGAGAGAGAGGGAGAAAGAATCCCAAGCAGGCTCTGTACTGTCAGTGCAGAGCCTGACACAGGGCTCAAACTCACAAACCGTGAGATCATGACCTGACCTGAAACCAAGAGTTGGATACCTAACTGAGCCACCCAGGCACCCCCATAGCAACTCTTTCTGATGTCCTGCTGCTGTAGTTCTTATGCCTTTTGATAGATGACAAAAAGGACTGGTACCACAAGAAATGATCTCAGGGAACTAAAGGCAGAGGGGAGGAACTGAGAAGGCCACAGTGGAGCAAATGGTAAGGAGGGATGGGCAGCTAGAAATGCTGAAGCAAGAGGTGAGGAAGCATGGATGGAGAAAGGAGGAAGTTCAGAAAGGGGTAAACAGCTGGCAAGGGAAGATGAGGACAGACTCCGTGAGGAGAGAATATGTCACACACTGGCATGCAAGAAGCTCACCCAAGGCTTGATATCCAATGTCTCTGACATATTGGTTAGCAACGCAGGCCAAGGAAAACTAAGTGGTCTCAAAAGGTTTGTGCACACAACTCCTCACCAGGTGCACAGTGTGCACCTGCCTCCTCTCGTCAGAATAATAGTCTATGTAACTTATTCAAGCAATGCAAGGGTAGAGCAACACTTAACCTAAAGAGTAGGTCTATGAAGCCAGAACTGTAAGAAGAGTGATTCCCAGGCAAGGCAGGGAAGATATTTTGGGGGTGTGGATGGTGAGGAGATAGCCCTGTGATACTTTTCAAGTCACACCACTCAGATGACCAAGGAGGGGGAGGACTGCACATTCCTGCAGGAGTGCAACTTCACCTGTTCGGAGCTTCCAGCACCAGCAGTAAAAAGCCACAGCAAGTGATTTACATTGGAGGCAGCTGCCAAGACATCACTCCAAATGGTAGAACACTGTCAAACATTGCCTTCCAAATCTCACGGCAACACTAGAGAGCACGATAAGACACTTTAGGGGCAAGGAACTGTCACGGTACAGTACAGTAACAGTGTCTGACTTAGATGATCCGAGCTGGTGGGTATCTTGAGGTTACTCAGCATAAGCCCTTCATTTTACTGATAGGTAAACAGAGACCCTGAGAGGGGGAAGCATCAGCCCAAAGTCATCTAGTTAGCAATGCTCAGGCATGGCACTTGGGTCTCTGGATATCTAGAGTGGTGCTCTTGACTCCACAGCTGTGTATTATCTTCTCCTCCAGCTCCTTGGCTCCTTTCTAACAGAAGCCTCCCTCACTAGTATGGATAATATATTCCACAAATCCCACACTACCCCAAAATGATCAAAGAAGGGATTAAGATAACCACAAACATCTGCTGGGCTATGAATGCATCTTGATTCAGCTCAGAGACACTACACTTTAACATTATCATCAATTATCCTCGATCTAAATAACTACAGTATATTTAAATACACAGAGACTTTTAATTTTTTTTACCTCTCCCCTACTACTACCCAATGGCTACTTCCCTGCACAAAGGCTATTCCTCTCCTCCCACAAGGGAGCGAAACAAGGGAAACTGAAGACCATCAACTTTGCATAAAGCTAAGAGGCTTTAAGCAAAAGGTTTGGTGGAGAGGAGAATGCAATCAATGTCAAAAAGAAAGCCTGTGATTATCTTTGACTCACAATTATTCAAGAATATCTGATATCACCTTGGAGGAAGGACCAATTGCTGGTAGCAAAATAAAAGCATTCTGCCAAGTCCCTTGCCTTGGCAGGCACAGATTAAAAAGGAATCAGACAAAAGAAGAGGTCAGGGTCAAAAATTCTGAGGAGTTAGGTAGAACAGAATCCCAAAGCAAGCTATAGGAACCAGAGTGTGGGAAAGAGCTGGGGCCCTTATGGCTAACGGGATCTAAAAATGATATGGAAATGACTGCCCTGGCTCCTTGCCTTCTTTTAGCAGGAGGAATTCCTCCCTAGACAGCGCACTCTCATCTGCTTCATGGCAACTTCATGGCCAACCCAGGATGTGGAGAGTAGGGCTAGACCCATACTCACCAAATTGGTCGGACAGTTGGCCAGTCATTCATGAAACTGTTTGTAGTGCCTACTGCCCCTTCGGAGTCTAAAATAACCCAGTCTCTGTCCTTTAGGAATTCATAATATAGGGGAGGGCAGACAAGTCAATATAGATTGCTGTGTTCAGCATGAAGGGAATGAAGAGAACGTAGATAACCTCAGCCTTGCATATGGTGGAAAGCTTCATGAGGAAGTTCTAAAGCCTGTGTAAGGTTTTAAAGAATGGGTAATAGAAGCAAGTCAGCAGAAAGAGGGTAGAGCTAGTGGAAGGAGAGTACATGGAATTGGAATAGCAGGTAGAAAACCTAGATCCTATTAAATAACAGCAGGTTCTGTGAACTGTAAAGAGTTCAGCTCATGTGTATGTCCTGGCTTTGTTTTCCGAAGGAGGAGGCTCCAACGAGAGATAATGTTGGAGAGGCAGTGAAGTGCCAAGCCACAGAGGACTTTGTAAGCCCTACTAGAGCTAAGATTTTATTGTGAGATCTATGGGGAGCCACTGAAGGATTTTGAGCAAGAGTTTCATGATCATATTTATGTTTTGGAAAGATTATGATAGCAGAGTGGCAAATGAATGGAAAAGAGTGAGACTGGTGATTCGGAGACCAGTCTGGAGGCTATTATGGTAATTCAGACAAGACATTATACAGGTCTGGAGTGGACAGACAGGTATGGAGAAGAGCGGATGAATTTGGGCTTTGTTTAGGAGGATGTGGGCAGAATGTGAAGATGAATTGGAGGTGGTAGTGAAGAAAAGAAAGAACAATTCCCAGGTTTCTGGCTTGATCAAATAAAGTGCTTGGTGGTGCCATTTGCTGAGATAGAGAAGACATAGCTAAGACTTAGAAAGGGACACGTCTGGTGGGGATTGATAGTTGAATTCTATATGAGATATGGTTGTGGTGCAAGTAGAAATCCAAGCAGAAATTGACTGTGCTGACCTGAAGCTAAGGAAAAAGGTCTGAGCAAAAGATACAGATTTAATATTTATCATTGTATTGGTGGGAGTGGAAATCCCTGGCATATATGAAACCACTTTGGGAGAGGCCTACAGCAAGAAGAGAAATAGGATGAGGACAAAACCCTGGGGAGTCCCAAATTGTAGGGAAAAAACGAGGAGAGAACATTATGAAATCCAAGGGAATAGAGAGTTTCAGGAAAGAAGAAGGTATCTCGTGCAGCAGAGAAGTGAAAGAAGAGTTTTTTTTAAAAATGAAAAATGTTCTTTGGGTTTGGCAGCAAGCAGGTTACTGGTGACCAGTGTTTGCAGCGAGGCCAGCCCGTGGAGGGCTGAAGAGTGGGTGGGGCAATGAAGGCACTTGAGTGCAGGCAGCTGGAGCAAGGCCTGGCCACCCAAGGAGGTCATGTGCAATATGAGCTCTGACTCTGGAGGAGTTAGAGGATAAGGACATTGGTGTGTGTGGCAGTGGTTGGTCTGCACAGGGGTATGTGTGGGGGGGTGGGTACATAGGGAGAAGGGAAAGATGCACATAAACATTGCCTAAATCAGGAGCCAATGGAGAGGCCTCTTGGTAGCCATGGAACCAGGCAGCTGACACAGGGAATGCCAGCTGTTTGCAGGAGGAGAGTAAAAACAAAAACAAAAACAAAAACAAAAACAAAACAAAACAAAACAAAAACTTAGTGGTTAATGCATCTGGTCCTGGAATTCATGGGAAACACGCAGTTTCTGACAGAGAAGCAGCAGGATGCAGGCATGAGATGAGGATTTAAGAAATCTGTGCTGTTTCACGCTTAACTCTCTAGCTAGGACATAGCCGAACAACAGGGGCACACAGCACTTATCGGGGTTGGGAGGAACCCAAATATTCCCTGTGGCTTGGGATAATCTATGATAATGTTCCTTTAGATGGCATGGATAATTAGGAGCTCAGTGTGATATATAAATGTCAGAACACTGTTAAAACAGGGAAAATTCTGAAATAATATTAAATTTTTTTAATGTTTATTTTTCAGAGAGAGAGAAAGAGAGAGACAGAGCACAAGCGGGACAGGGTCAGAGAGAGAGGGAGACACAGAACCTGAAGCAGGCTCCAGGTTCTGAGCTGTCAGCACAGAGCCCTATGCAGGGCTCGAACCCACGGACCTTGAGATCACGACCTGAGACAAAGTCAGAAGCTTAACCAACTGAGCCACCCAGGTGCCCCTGCAATAGTATTAAGGAATAACAGGCTCAGAACAGAACAAACAGTCCATCTGTTCCCGATTCAGACAAACACGCAGATGGAAAACAATGCAGAGGTAGCTTGCAAATCCAGTAGAGAAAACTTGGGAAGAGATGAAAATGGAAAACTGATATATTTTGTTCAATTTAATGTAAAAAAAAAATAATACTAGGGAAGATAAAAAGTCCAAAGAACAGTTCTCCCATAAAATAAAACATATCCCTGAGAAAGGAAACTGAAAGTCAAACAGTAAGTCCAAATTGCAATGTCTGGGGGGAAAATATCCTTTCTTATTGTTTTAATGTTTATTTATTTTTGAGAGAAAGCAAGACATAGCGGGAGTGGGGGAGGGGCAGAGAAAGAGGGAGACACAGAATCCAAAGCAGACTACAGACTCTGAGCTGTCAGCCCAGAGCCCAACGCAGGGCTCCAACCCAGGAACCTTGAGATCCTGACCTGAGCTCTGACACTTAACTGACTGAGCCACCCAGGTGCCCCTCCCTTTGTTTAACATTAGCAGGGGTGCCATTTTATAAAGTCGCCGTTCTCCTAATGTAGGCTAAATAAAGTTTAGCCACTGACAGGCTAGGGAGCTTGGGCAAAATCACTTATCAGTTTCTTTACTTGTTGCATGGAGCTCATACGGACCCTGGGAGAAGATCTTTGAAAACGTACAGAGCAGTGCAGCAATGCTAGGCAGAGGCTGTTACCAGGCAGGGCATACTTTCGAGAAGGCAGTTTGAGAGAGCATAAGCCAGAAACGGGTTGGATTGCAGTTGTGTGCAGGAGTGCTAGGTGTTGTGTAAATGTCCTAGTCATTTCAAGAGGCCTCTGGCAAAGGAAAAGTACACACTGCCTGGCAAGCTATGTGCTTGATGTTTCCCCAAGGCAGGAGACGGGCCAGCCAAGGGCTGCAGCATATCTCAGGGGTGACCCAACGTTCTGTTCCCCTCCCAGCTCACCGAGCTCAAGAGGAACAGCTTGAAATCTGAATGGGGCCCGCTGCTCGGCTAAGGAAAACAGTTTCAAATCTTTCTGACATCTGCACAAAAGGGGTACCAAGAGGCTGCCCTGCAGGGTCAACAGTGCTGGGGCCAGTTTAAACAATCCTGCTTGGCCCTGGGAACGCAGGAGGGTAGGGGGGAAAGACTAAAAGGGACCTGGTGGCCCAGGCGGCTTCAAGCATCCGTGTTCACAGGGTCTGCCCCACGTGCACCGGCCTCCTGATCTATCTGGGAAATAGGACATCCCTGGTCTTGACTCATGAAATACAGCTTGGTCTGGCTCAATGACCTTGACAAACGTTCCCAGCAACTTCAGACTTCACAAATAAACTTTAGGACCACGTTTAACTGTGCAGACTCTGAATCTTTTAAATATTGAAAAAAAATCCTTGTGGTGATATTTTATTTTCCTCAGTCCCACATCCCTTCAACCACTCATGTTTTCAAAGGAGAAGACAGACTAGGGCTCCAGATGTTTGGAACCCAAATGAGAGCTCCATACTGAGGAAGTCCACTGCCTTCCATCTTCAAAGATCAAAATCTCAGCCAGAGGTTAAACAATGAGGTCACCTTAGTCATGTCTATCTGGTGTAGGACTAACCTCTGTTCAGATATATAAGAAGATTTTCTACTTTTGGGGTGCCTGGGTGGCTCAGTCAGTTAAGGTCTGACTTCAGCTCAGGTCACGATCTCACGGTTCGTGGGTTCAAGCTCCACATCAGGCTCTGTGCTGACAGCTCAGAGCCTGGAGCCTGCTTTGGATTCTGTGTCTCCCCCTCTCTCTCTATCCCTCCCCTGCTCATGCTCTGTCTCTCTCTGTCTCTCAAAAATGAATAAATGTTAAAAAAATATTTTCTACTTTTAAAGGCTCTGCAACCCGACAAACAGCCTGGATCTGCTTCTCAGTTCCCTGGTTGTGGGGTCTGACCAACCACCTCCTATATCCCCTATAACCTGCCAGGAAATGCCCTTTTGTGTCAAACTTCAAATCTCATCAGTTTCACCTGGGCCATTTTTATTTATTATACCTTCGCAGAGGTAAAGTAAGTCAATAAGAATCACCCATGATGAAAGTAGGTAGAGGACATATCCAAGATATTTGCAGAAGAAATACAAAATTTGTTCAATGAGTATGTCAAATAACACTTAACATCACATGCAGTCTGGGAATTGGGATGATTTTACCCATATCAACAAAAATATCAAGTATTGGCAAGGGTATAGAAACGTGGGAGCTCTTGTACAATGCTGATGGGAGTGTAAATTGAAATGTTTTACAGGGTAAGTGAGCATTAGCTTTGAAAATTAAAAATATCTATTATCTTGTATCTGGAAATTCTGATCCTTAGTATCTATGCTAGACAGAAGCACAAGATCTGTTCAAGGATTTCCACTGTATCACTGCCATTTTTTTTTAATGGCAAACATTTGGGAAAAAACCTAAATGTTCACCAAAAGGGGAATGAATGGCTGGGTTAAACTAAGGGATAGGGAAAAAGATCTTAAGAACATATCAAATGGCAGGGTGCCTGGGTGGCTCTGTCGGTTAAGTGGTTGACTCTTGATTTCAGCTTAGGTCATGATCTCACAGTTCGTTAGTTCGAGCCCTGTGTCAGGCTCCATGCTGACAGCATGGAACCTTCTTGGGATTCTTTCTCCCTCTCTCTATGCCCCTTTCACACACGCGCTCTATTTCTCTCTCAAAATAAATGAAATAAACCTTAAAAAATGTGTTTTTCTAAAAATAAAACATATTAAAGGGCTAAAAAATCCAAAAACTAAACAAGGCACAGAATATATACTTAGGATGGGGTTTTGGGAAAAAAAATACAGAAAATGAAACTAGTTTTATTCATATTTCTACATATCTCTGATTGTGTACAGGGAAAGACCAGGAAGACAATAGAGGGACTAGAGTCTCAAAGGAGACTTCTGCTTTGCCTATATCGCTTGCATGCTGCTTGAGAACGTATTCATATACTTATTATAGAATTATCTGTTTTCTGAAGTGTATCCTGATTGTAGATCAGAGGCAAAGGCACGGGCTCTGGTGACTACGGTGAACATGACTTCTCTGGAAGGCACCAGTGGGTAAAAGTAAATAGGCAAGAAATCAAAGGACCCAAGTAATAGTATGAATCTGTCATCAATTTGCTGTGTGACCCCAGGAAGTCATTTTCCTTCTCAGACTCTGCTTCCTCTGTACAATCGGTGGATAAGATGAGAAGCTCACTAAGATACTTTCTCTTTCTGATATTTTAGGATTCTCTAAGTCAGTGCCTTTAACGTATAATGGGTCTGGTCCCTTTTGATGAGAAGACAGCTTTTTCTCTTCCTTCAAATTCTGGCATAGTTTGATATTTCACTTTACTCTAAATGGAAGATAATGAAAGAGAAGGTGGAGTGGTCACTCTGTTCCCTGTTTGGCTATGTTTTGAGGGTTTGGTTGACCTATTTATGCTACCTCTCTTTGACAGCGGAAGCTCTTAGGCTTGAGTGTGATGAGATTACAGACGCAATGCAGTAAGTCAGAAGATATGAATTCTAAACGGTGGCCATAAATCCCAGAAGCATAGATTCTATTTTATTTTTTCAAGATTGAACCCCCTCAAATGCTTTTTTTATGAGTCACGCTAAAGATGTAGGTTTGTTCTGTGAGAAGTAGAGGTACAAATTATCTGGAGTAATGCTTCCCGTATGCATATACAGGGACTGATGGAAATGCTGTGCAAATGCACTGTGTTCACTGCAATGTGCACTGTTTGAACTGTGCATTGCTAATAAGGAACAAGACACTGAATACATCACATCATGCTTCTAAACAAATCCTAAGTTTTAATGTAATATCAACAAATCATTCTTTGTGTGCAATAGTCATCCATATTTTTGGCTACGCTGTAAACCCTTGATTTTTGATGAGTCACATCCATAGTCTGTAGATAACAATTGGACCACTTGTTTCCCAGAGAGAAGAACCAAGTTGATACAAATGAGCTATGAGGAGTGCCTGGGTGGCTCAGTGGGTTGAGTGTCTGACTCTTGATTTCGGCTCAGGTCATGATCTCACAGTTATGAGATCATGAGATCAATCCCCGTGTTGGGCTCCATGCTGAGCGTGGAGCCTGCTTGAGATTCTCTCCCTCTCTCCCTCTGCCTCTCTCTCCCACTTGCACTCTCTCTCTCTAAAATAAAAAATGATACAAAAGATTTTTAATGAGCTATGAAAATTTATGTATATCTACAAACATAATCTGGTTCTTCACCACCAAATTGGCTTTTGGAAGTACTCCAGATGAAACCTTGAGGAAACCTTGGCATTAAGTCAATGAAGGAAACCTCCTCCTGGTCCCTCAGGGACTTTGACCAATCTAGTTCTGCCTCTCAGTTGGCTAGCAAAGCTCCTTCCAGCTGGTCCTCATCACTTTTCTTGTTTGATGAAGTCATAAGAGTAAATTCTAAGCAGCCTAATTCTAAAGAAAACACACACACTTCAGGTCACAACTCCTCTGAGTATGTGTCTTTCAGCAATGGAAGAAGCAACTTACTCTCGCTCCTTTCTCAGGAAAGCATTTACAGCCTCCACTGCAGTCTTGGCCTCCACATGGCTTTCCATAGGACTTCTTCTCTCCCTATTTAAAAAAAAAAAAAAAGAGAGAGAGAAAAGTTAGTAAACTATGTGAACCAAGAAGCAATGTAGCCCCAGGGAACCTAACCCTTAGCCACACTCCTCCTAACCAAGTAAATTTAGAGTGGTTTAATTGTCTCATTTGATGGTAATGTTGAGTCATAGTGGACTTGTGTATTTGTGTTCAGTGAGAAAGCAGTAGCTGTAGCAGAGAACTGGAGAGAAATTCAAGGGCTAGAAATGTAATGATAGGTAAAAATGGCCACCCTGTACTCTGCTCTTGGAATTTTTCTCCTCAGGCTCTATTTGCAACACATCATTCAGACCTTACATTAACAGTCCTGTGCCCAGTGAGATCCAAATTCCTCAGTTGGTACCATACAGTATACCCCAAAGTGTTCAATTTCCTTCTTTCTTATCTGCCTTACTATGATGATGATTATTATTACTAGCTGAATTTCTGCAAAGCCTCTGCATGACCTGACATGTACTGACCCTGTCTAACCTCACCTTTTCACTCTTTCCCTGGCTCACTCTTCTTCAATCACACTGGTATTCGTTCTATAAAAGCTTAAGCCTGTTCCTGCCTCAGGGCCTTTGCCCTTGCTGTTACTTCTGCCTGGAATGCTCTTCTAGATGTTTTTTATTGCTGGCCTCTTTTCATCATCCAGGTCTTAGTTCAATTGTCTATTCTCAGAGAGACTTTTCCTGACTACTCAACCTAAGGCAGCCCCATTACTTCCATCATATTACTATGCTATCCTTTCAGCATTAAACATCCCCTCTCCCCCGACTAGAATGTAAGCTGCATTTAAGTAATAGCCTTATCTATATTGTCTGATATTATATCCCCAGTGTCTACAAGAGTGGATGGCACATAAGAAGTTTTGATGACCATATGAATGGATCTGGGATTTGAACCCATATCTGACTAACTCAAAAATCTTGACCTTAACCTTTATGTCTTAGAGTTTTCTAAGTCCTCTGTCTACCAGAGCCTCAATGCAAGGGCTCAAAAATGAGAAAAGTGCCATTCTGACCCTATCCACCTTGGGAAAAAAGAGCAAAACATAAATTCTAACTATTATCTATAACAAGAACTTTATCTCTAGGATGGATTTAGTATCATCCAACTTTTTTGTTTAATGTTGGCTGGTTTTTTTTTTTCAAAAGAGAAGGGCATATTTATGAGCCAGTCTCATACTTAATCATTCTTGCCTCTTTGTACTGTGAGTATTTTCCTAATCCCCAGGGAGCACTGTGAATTTCGCAGATGGTCTCTTATCTCTTTAGACATTCCCACAACACTTTATCACCACAACACCTCGGTAATAAGGTAGTGATGGCAGAGCTATGACAAAATATTGCTATTTTAGATTCCAAACACCTTCTTGATATGAGATATTTTATCTCTCTTATATGCCTTTGATATGGTAAGTGCTATTGTACACTTTCCAGTTTGCCCTCCATTTTATGGTATATAGGACAGGCAAGTATTCATAAGGGTGAGATCAAGAGGTGCTGTGGGAGGAGGAAGCAGGGGGCTGGCATAGGATAGAGAATAGAGAGACAGACCAGCTCTGAATTTAACCTTCACCCATGCTGTCACCTTTGCCTAATGTTGAGTACTATATTTCTTGGGATAGTGGATAATTTGCATTTGCTTCTACATATACTTCTGTATTTTACAAGCAGTCTTCAATGAGCACATATAATTAGGAAGAAGAAAAGCAATTATATTACTAAATGATAAAAGTCATCCTCTTTAAGGGAGAGGACTCAACAGGAATTGCCAAAGTTGAAGTAGTATCCATTTGGAGCTGTGGCCTACTTCCAAACAATGCCTTTTTGGTGTCCCATAAAATTTGCCTATCATGGACCAAAACTTTCAAGATTACTAGCATAGAGCAAGGAGGCCTGAAGCAACAGAGCTGGAGAATATAGAGGATAAAATCCTATTAACAGGCACTGAATAAAAATGTAAGGAACAGAAGCTAAGGTTTCTTGGGAACTTGGCAGAACAAGGAGGCAAAGACATCCAGCTAACAGACAGGAAGCCATCACTGCCCTCTGTCACTGAGGAAAGTAACTAGAGAAGACCCACTGGCCACAAGGCAATTTCCTGTAATTCTGGCCCTGGCAGATCCCCCAGGAGTCTTCAATTACAGTCAGGGGGAGGAATGAAAGAAGTTGTTTCCAGGGAACATGACAAGTCCAGGCTCTGAGGAAGTTTCTTCCCTATCCTGGCTTGTCTGGGGATACTCCAACTCCTTCTCAACCAGATCACATCACTAGTGTCATTCCCATCCTGGAATTCTCTCTGGATTCCTCTCAAAACCCAACCCCTCCCTACATCCGCAGAAAGTTAGAACTGGAAAGGCCCTGAGAGATCATCTGGTACAGCCATTCTTAATTCTATCAGACTGGCACACCATTTTTTTAATTGTGAATGTATATTATTCTTTCTTGGCATCTTGAAAAAAAATTCATAGGAATAAGTTATAATAAAGATGTAAGCAATACTTTAAAAAGCACATATTATGCCATAATTGTATTGCAAAGCAAAAACAAAAGCCATTTATAATGAAACAATATATATTCCAATATGTAAATGCTCATACATCACTATATTAGAAGATGGAATGAAGTTGTCAGAGGCTAGCAACTCAGTGCAGAATCACTATGAATGGGACAGCCTGCTGAAGCAGAATGACACTGGGATGTGGTATTGGTGACTCAAGTACGATGAATAGTGTTGCTATTACTATGGTAATTCTCTGAAATGGTGAATAACTCCTGGTAAAGTTCTGGGGGGGAAAAGTTCAATATTTCCTTTATTTACTGTGAAGGTTTTTTTAATCTAAAAAATTTTTTTATGTTTATATATTTTTGAGAGAGGGAGAGACAGAGACAGAGCATAAGTAGGGGAGGGGCAGAGAGAGAGGGAGACACAGAATCCAAAACGGGCTCCAGGCCCTGAGCTGTCAGCACAGAGCCTGATGTGGGGCTTGAACCCACAATCCGTGAGATCATGATCTGAGCCGAAGTCAGACACTTAATCTACTGAGCCACCCAGATGCCCCTATTTACTGTGTAGTTTTAATCAGTAATAATAAAACCAGGAAACAACTCATGGCCATATGTAGCATGTGGTTATGTTCTAGGCTCAGAAAATTATAAACAGTTTTCACTTCCCTGAATGTCCAGAAGTCTTCTAAATGGAGGGAAAGATACAAGACAATTCTTTGTAGTGTGTAGAACACCTATCATTCCTGGCTCCTAAAAGAGCCACACCCCCTAATCATTTTAACAATGAAAAGTGCCCTCACAATTTCCAAAATACCTCCTAGGGGTAGGGTATTTCTGCTAAGAACTATAGTCTAAGCCACACCACTCATTTTACAGATAAGAACTCTGAAGGAAATAACTTTGGTCCATGTCACACTGTTAGCAATTGTTATCCTAATTCCATATTCTTCCCACTATTCAAAACCCCTCAAGGCCAAGTTCAGGTTCCATTTCTTCCATGAGTACTCCAGCTCAGTAAAAAGACACAGCAGGCCCTGAGTATTCTGCCTATTGAACAAGTGTCACATGTTGCTGTGGGACAGCCCTTGCAATGTTTCTTAGGTTGCATGATCGAGAGTCTTGTTTCCTCAACCAAACAATAATGTTGATAAGAGAAAGATCAACATATTTTACCTCTTTGTATATTCCCACAGTATTAGAAGGGCATCCTAGGATCTAGTCATTACCTGAGGCAGTATACCTTAGTTAAGTGTATAAGCTCTGGAGTCAATCTCTATAGGCTTAAATCCCAGCCTAGATGGGATTGACCTTAGACAAGTGACCTAAAGTATGAAATGGAAATGGCAACAATATCTACTGTATAGGGGTTGGCTGGAGGATTCAAGAAGATAAAGCACGAAAAGCACAGTGCCTGGCTCACAGTAAGCACTTTGTGTCAGCTATTAATATTACATTAATATTAGCTGGGCCACACTGTTTGGCATTCCTGTAACACTCCGGCTGCTCTCTGGAGCTGAGGGTCAAGTGATATGCAATGATATGTCCATGCCAGTTTATCTATGGCTGATATCCACTCAGCTTGGTGAGGACATATTTGGATTGTTGATGTCTGTATATAATTGATTGTTAAATATTTTAAGATCACCAGTATCTATCTATCACCAGTATCACATCTATCTGTTTGCTGATGCTGGTTCCTTTGTCTAAAATGCTTTCCTTATCCTTTTTCCCCATTCATCACAAACCAAACTTCTACACATTCTTCAAAACCCAGCCCAAACATCATCTTCTTGGTGAAGACCCCACCCCACCACCACCATCACCAATTTTTGCCTTTCAGTGATTTCAGGCAGAAGTTTTTACTCGCTCCTCTTTGCTATATTTGACGCAACACATTTGGTTCTGCCATCAGACTGGAAACAGAACTCTGTTTTATTCTTCTCTTTAGCCCTTGCAGAAGCAGGTACTTGGTAAGGGGCTGTGAAATAATTGATCTCACAACAATGGAGTTACAAGTGTTAGACTGGCTCTGTGTGGTATTCTCCCTCTCCCTTTGGTTTCCTGAAATAGACATTTACATCACAGTGTCCCTTCCAGAAGTCAGTACGTTTTTCCAGGCATCACCAGTGCTTTCTGTCAGGAGTGGTGGCAGGGATGACAATGACACAAAAGGTAGCCAGGAAGCAAGAGATGTGATGTGAGAATATAAGAGCAGCTTAGTTTAGCTGGAGTGGCTGAATGGTTGGCCAAAGTGATTTACTCTTGTGAGAAGTTCCTCCAGAAGCGTAGGTCACAGGAAGCTGGCTGTGCAACACTTTATCTTGACCATTCATTCAACAAATGTTTATTAAGCATCTACCATGTGCTAGGTACTGCACTAAACATGGCAGCTAGAGGCTGTATCACACAGCCACAGGTGAAACCAAATCCCTGCTGTCATGGTGTTTGCAATCCAGAGGGGAAGACAAACAGTAAACAAATAAATGCTACATCCATATTTGTCTGATCATATGTGTCACAGAAGAAAATAAAGGTAGGGCAAGAAGGACATGAAATGTTGTAGTCAGCTTGTTACTGTATATAGGAAAGTCAGGGAAGGCTTTGCTCATAAGGTAACTTCTGAGCAGAGAACAGTGTTTCTTCAAGCATAGTCCTTGGGCCAGTGTCATTAGCCCTGGACACTTATTAGAAATGTGAATTATTGCCCCCTTCCAGACCTAATCAATCATAAACTTCAGAGTGGGACCCAGAAATCTGTGTTTTAACAAGCACTTCGGGTGTTTCTACTGCATGGTAAAGTCTGAGAATCTCTGCTATAGAAAATGAGGGAGAGAGCTAGGTAGTAATCTTGGGTAAGAGTGTTCCAGGCAAAGGGAAGAGCAAGAGCAAAGGCAATAGATGAGAGAACATGCTTGATGTTTGGCTGAGCAGCAAGGAGGCCAGAGTGCTGGAATGGAATAAAGGGAATAGAAATGATGAGGAAGTCAGAGATGTAGCAGGAGCCAGATCATCAAAGATTTTAGAGACCACTCTAAGAACTTTGCCTTTGGAAACAAACGAGCAAAGAAAAAAGAGAGAGAGACAAACCATGAAACATACTCTTAACTCTAGAGAACAAACTGATAGGACAGGGGGGATGGGAGAAATAGGTGATGAGGATTCAGGAGTGTTCTTGTCGTGATGAGCACCTGGTGATGTATGGAAGTGCTGAATTACTCTATTGTACACCTGAAACTAATATAACACTATGTTAATCAACTGGAATTTATTTATTTTTTGCTTATATTTATTTTTTTAATTGCTGGGACAAAGATGGAATTTTATTTTATTTCTTTAAAATTAGTTATTTATTTATTTTGAGGGGCACCTAGGTGCCTCAGTTGGTTGAATGCACGACTTCAGCTCAGGTCATAGGCTCTATGCTGACAGCTTGGAGCCTGCTTGGGATTCTGTGTCTCCCACTCTATCTGCCCCTCCCTTGCTTGTGCTCGACAGAGAGAGAGAGAGAGAAAGAGACAGAGAGACAGAGATATAGAGAGAGACAGAGAGACAGAGACAGACACACACACACAGAATATGACAGAGAGGGCAGAGAGGGGAGAGAGAGAATCCCAAGCAGGCTCTGCGTTGTCAGCATGGAGCCCGATGCCAGGCTTGAACTTACGAACTGTGAGATCATGACCTGAGCCAAAGTCAAGAGTCAGATGCTTAACAAACTGAACCACCCAGGTGCCCCAGCTAACTGAAATTTAAATAAAAACTTTTTTAAAAGAATGGTTTTGAGCACAGGAGTGACATCTCCTGTTGGAGGAGGTGGCCTTCATGGGCATCAAGAATTTTGGTTTTGAGATATCTATTAGACATCTAAATGGAGAAATCAGCTAGCTAGCTGGCTATGGAATCTGGAGTCCCAGGGAGCATGGCTAACTTAGACATGTACATATGGTACTTTAGTCAGTAACAACTCCACTATTTTGTAGTAAAAAACCCCAAATCTCAGTAGTTTAATGCAACTGAGGTTTATTTTTTGTTCATGTCATGATTCAATGAGGGATAGGCAGGTCTCTTTAGTGGTTTCTTTCCAAACGTGATTTGAATTTCCAAGATGCTTATGTCCAGCAACTCTACTACCTCAGATGCTAATAGTTTCTCCCCGCTGTGCTCATATTCCCCATTGAAAGAACTAGACAGAGTGGATGACCTAACAGCATGGAAATTAGGAGAGAACGGGGATTATTTGGTGAGCACCATTTCTGTCACTACTGGTATGTATATACAAGACTAGATGATAGTACCAAGGGAGCAAATGTAGAGAAAGAATGACAAACTGTAGTACAGGGCCCACTTGAGGTTAGTGGTCATGAACTTAAAGGAACATCAGCTATCAACACCATGATGTTTTCTTTAGCCTTGTTCAGCCAGGTGGGTACAGATGCACATTGGCAGAAGAATCAGATATAATCAAAGTTGGTTTCTGCTAGGGGAGCGTGATAAAGGAAAAGAACGGCAAGGGATTCAAAGGTATATGGTAAAGATATGTGGTTAAAAGGATCTAGACTTCCTAAGGAGGGAAGTGAGTACAGGCAGGCGGTGGGTAACAGGCAGTGAAGAAGGTAGTAGAATCAATGGATGATTGATGCTGATGAAGTTGAAGCAATGTGTGGATTTTAGAATTGTGACCAGATTTTGGAAGATAGAAGAGGTGGTGTTGTAAAGAGGCTGGGGCCTGTTAATACTCTACATAGTGCAAACTCAGATGCACCTTGGAATATAATAAATACTCCCTGAAGTAGCTCAGTAAATGGTTGAAATGGTTGCTCAATCCTGGGTTCATACAACATAACAGAACTCTTCTCTTTTGATGACTTCAGGTTTCTTCAAAACACCTTTCACACCAAATCTCATTTGATTTCCTACCACAAGTCTGAAATGGGTATTTTGGATGTACAGATATGTGTAGAAACATAAACCCATATACAATATTACAATGATTTCTTAAAATTTTTAATGTTTTTAAAAAATTTTTTATTTATTTTTGAGAGAGAGAGGGACAGAGCACGAGCAGGGCAGGAGAGACAGAGACACAGAATCTGAAACAGGCTCCAGGCTCTGAGCTGTCAGCATAGAGCCTGATACAGGCCTCGAACCCACAAACCATGAAATCATGACCTGAGCTGAAATCGGACGTTTAACTGATTGAGCCACCAGATGCCCCTGAATTTTAAAAATTTTTTAAAAATTTACTTTTGAGAGAGAGAAAGAGACAAACAGAGAGAGAATCAGAGTGTGAGGGGGAGGGTCAGAAAGAGGGAGACACAGAATCTGAAGCAGGCTCCATGCTCCAAGCTGCCAGCACAGAGCATGACGTGGGGCTCCAACCCACGAACTGTGAGATCATGAACTGAGGTGACGTTGGACACTTAACCGACTGAGCCATGCAAGTGCCCTACAATGATTTCTTTTTATCTACAACTACCCTCCTAGACAGTAAGTTCTCCTGAGATTGAAGACTGGTTTATTCACCATAAGGCAAATCAATTTAAACCAACCCTTTAAGCCTCAATTTCGTCAATTCTAAAACAGGGGTAATATTTTACTTCATAGGATTTCATGAAGTTAGAGATAATGCCCCTAACAAAATGCTTGCCAGATATAGTATGCTCAATATATGTTAGCTGGTATTATTTATAGTTACAGTATCTAGTACTGTGCCTGCTGTACCTAACAGGTGTCCACTCAATGACTGATTTGCATTTTCTTTTTTTTTTTTTTACTTTTAAGTGTATTTATTTTGAGAGAGAGAGACAGAGAGAGAGAGAGAGAGAGAGAGAGAGGAGCAGAGGGGGGAGAGAGAGAATCCCAAGCAGGCTCTGCACTGTTGCACAAAGCCCGATGTGGGGCTCGAGCTCATGCACCATGAGATCATGACCTGAGCCGAAACCAAGAGTCGGATGCTTAACTGACTGAGCCACCCAGGCGCCCCTGTTTTCCATTTTCAAGATGAAGAAATGACAACTTAGCTGTTAATGACTTCCTCAGTATTGGAAGTTCAGTGTCAGGGTTGGCATAAGAACCCAGGTATCCTCACTCTCTGCCTCTTGTTTTTTTCCATCAGACCCACTGCCACTAGTTCCAAGAATTACCCTGAAATTGAGGAGTCAGGGAAAGAAAAATAAGGGTCAAGAGAGGTGTCCTTTTTCTTCTTTTGCATTTTTTACCAACATTAGTTTACTGATCTTACAATATTACTTGTACCATTTCTACACTTTCTAAACAACCTTCATATATGATTCTCATAGATACTTTTGAAACATACAAAAGAAGAATTTTTATATGTCCATTTTTCAGATTAAAAAAATAAAACAAAACAAACCTAAATCTCAGAGAGTTGGTGTCACTTGCTAGTTAAATTACAAAGTGAAGACTCAAGGCCAGGGCTTCATATCTCAGTGCACAGCTAAACTTCTAAAAGGGGAAAAGTGATATAAGATGCTGAGGTGCCATTTTATCAGTTGTGGGTCATCTCAGGGCCCAGAAACCCAGCGAGGCCTCTTTGGCTGGATCAGACTTATTCCTGGGGCCACATTCATGATCGCGGCTAGTATTCATCCACCAAACCAGACCCCTTAAGCACCTGCCTAGGTTTCTGAACTTTATGCTAATAATACAGAAAGTCTGGCTTTACTTTGAGCAATTTTAAAACACAACCTGTTCATTGAAATCTAAACATATACACACACTAAACCAAGCTGAATCTTTTTTTAAGCTTATTTATTTAGTTTACACAGAGAGAGAGCATGGGGGAGGGGCAGAGAGAAAGGGAGAGAAAGCGAATCTGAAGCAGGCTCCACATTGACAGCACAGAGTCCAGTGTGGGGTTCGAACTCATGAACCATGAGATCATGACCTGAGCTGGAATTGAGAGTCAGATACTCAACCGACTGAGCCACCCAGGCGCCCCTAAACCAACCTGAATCTTGTCCCATGTTTAATGTGCATTTGCCTTTTAAGAACAACTCCCTCTGACTTTATGAATGAAAGGCTCTGGGGAAAGAAGGAAGTGATCTGTGGGAGCTGGCTCCCTATCAGGTGGAACTTGTCACCCACACTTTAAGGATGAAGCTGACACCAGACATTACTGAGTAGTTCAGGAAGGCAGTTCCCTCCAACATGTGTCTGTGTTCACACACATTCACAAACAAAACTGATGGGGATGGGGTTGGGGTAGGGGTAGGGAGGAAAATGGCCATGCTGGATTTCACTTGAAAAACCGGAGCCAGCCAGAATGAACCAGGGCCTGAGGGGATGCACTGCTCAGTTAGACTTTCAAATGAATTTGCCAAGCAAACGCTTAACACACAAATAGACAAACTAAATGTTGCCCATAATGTTCTTAAAATAGATGCCTCCCTTTCCCTTGCCAGTAACTACTGACTGAGCGGCTATGAAAGAACAGCATTTCCTAGGGCCAGTCACTGGGAGCAGGTGAGGCATCTTTGAGCATTAAGGCTGGAAAGGGCCTAAGGACACAAGGCTCCACAGTTCACACATAGTTAGGGTGACCAGATTTAGCAAATAAAAATGCAGGATGCGGAGTTAAATTTGAATTTCAGAAAAAAAAGGAAAAACTTTTTATTATAAGTGTGTCCTAAATTAGCATAAATGTGTTCCATGCAATATTTGGGACACACTTATACTAAAAACCTGTTTGTTGTTTATTGGGAAATTTAAATATAACTGTGCATCCTCTATTTTATTGGGAAATACTATGAGTGCCACATGATATCACACACTTGTGCAACAAGTTTGGTTGTGAGGTGTGTTGAAGTAATTGTTAGTACAAACTCTGCAAGTTACTTTTCAGAAAATTGAGATGGTATTCAAGTTTCTGTAATCAAGTCACTCTTACTTCCATTCTAATATCCAAAGCAGGAAGGAAAGTAGAATTATAACATTGTGCCAGGCAGTATGCTAGGTATTGGGGATATGATGATAAAAACATTGAATACAACTTGTATAGGAATCGTCCTTAGAGCTTTATTCATAATAACCCCAAGGTGGAAATAGTTCCATCAATGGGTGAATGAATAAACAAATTGTGGTATACTGTTCAAGAATTTAAAAATGAACAAACTATTGATTCGTGTAACTGCATGGATGAATCTTACAGACATTATAGAAGCCAGACACATAAAAACACATTTGGTATGAATCTACTTATACAAAGCTCTAGAACAGGCAAAGGGAGTACATGATCATAGAAGCCATTATAGTGGTTATCTCTGCAGGGGTGGGAAGGTGATGTTGACTGGTAGGTAAAAGGGTACTTTCTGGGATGGCAGACATGTTCTATATTTTGTTTGGAGTGATGTTTATGAGTGTACACATTTGTCAAAACTCATGAAAATACACATTTATGATCAGTACATTTCATTTGTGTAAGCTACAACCCTGTTAAAAAATAGAGTCCCTGCCATCACGGAGCTTACATTCTCATATGGGATACAGATAAATACTTAAACAAATATTTAAAGAATAATAATTGTGAAAAGTGTGACAGAGAGAAACAGGGTGCTATGAAAATTTACGATGTTTAAGTCATTAAGACATAAGCATTATTTTTTCATTTAACAAAGACTTACTGAGTGCCTACTCTGTGCTAGCTACTGGATTATACCCTGGGAGTATAACATTAAATAAAACAGACTTGCTTCTTTGCTGTATATCCTTGTAGAGGAGACAGACATTGGGAGAGTAAATGATAATCTTTTAATTATAATTGTGCTATATGATACAAAGGACACCAACAGAAGGATATGAGGACATATAACAGGGGCACTTGGCCTCCATGGTGTGATCAGTGAAGGTTTATCTAAGAAAGTTTAGTTCAACTGAGGTCTGAAGAATGAAGTGGCATAAACTAAGTCAAGGGATGGGAGTGAGCAGAGGATCTTCCAGGCAGAGAAAACAATATAGGCACATGCCCTGTGGTGAAAGAAAGCATGGCACATAGGAGGAACTTAAAGAAAGCCACAGTGACTGAAACAAGAAAGTAAAAGGGAGAGTAACATGAGATGATACTGTACAGGCAGGGAAATACCTGCTCATGCAGAGTCTTGTAGGACATGTTAGGTACAGAGTCTTGTAGGACATGTTGGGAAGGTTGATTTTTATCCTCAGAGCAACAAGAAGTCACTGAGTAATTTTAAATAGGGAATAACTTGATCAGATTGATATTTTAGAAAAAAATGTTCTAGTGGCAGTAAGGATAATGGACAGGAGGGGGTGGTAGTGAGGTGGGAAACCAATTAAGAGACTGTTGCAATGAGAGAAGTTGGTGGTCTGAACAAGGGTTATGGAGGTTGGATGCGGAGAAGTGAATGGATCTAAGGCACAGTTAAATAGAGGGGGCATGGCCAACAAGGGACAAGACTAGAACCAAGGCTATCTTACATCTAATCCATTGATTTGAGAACAACCGTCAATGCACATCTGCTGTGTATAAAGGCACTATGCTGGCCACTATGGAAAAAGACAAATATTTAGAAAACATTTATTTCACACAAGGAACTTAAAACCTAATGAGATAACTATAATCAAAAGAAGAAAGAGAAAGTATCATTGGAAAAAGTAAAGAGATACCTTTCTATAATTGAGATGGTATGCTATGTTCTGTCTTCTCTCAAAAACCTTTGATTACTCCTTCTTACCTGTAAAGTTGCAAAGTTCAACATCTAAATATGACATTTAAGGGCCCTTCTAAATCAGGGTCAACCTACCATTGCAGACCCACCTATCAGCTCTAATATTCTACTCGTAGACATCTATTTATCATAGATTCCATTTTCTTCGAATGCTTCTTGTATTCCATCCATTTCTCTGTGAATTCTAGTCACATGTTTTTCTTTTTTGTAACAATTTTATTGTGATATATTCATATATGATACATTCATACATCCTTTCTTAAATGTCACATTCTCTCTTTTCCAAAAATGGTACTATTTATGTTGAATTATGGTATTCACTGTCCACTCTAACAGTCTTCCCTTTTGACTACTTCAGATAAATTTGGATGATAGTTTTCTAATAAAAATATACAAGATTATTTTGAGTGGTTAGGCTGGCCTCAGTTTCCTCAGCTGTGCATGTATGGTGGGGCTGCATGTCCTTCTGCTTTTTGTGAGCCTACTCTTGCTATTAGTCTTGGTATACAGTGCCATGGACTTTAGTGGCTTAGCCCAGAGCCGTATCGCTCATTTATAATATGAGGTCTTTAGGAAAATCATTCCAAAAATTTGCAAACAAAATCCTTTGAGCTTTCTAGTTGGGAGCCTAAGTTAGGATGGAAGACTCGATAAACAGTCTAAGAGTTGAACCTATAGAAATGGGAAGGATTGGGCCTTCCAGGACAAAAGCTGCATTTTGCTGGAAATATCCTGACAGAATAACTCATCTGTTATTGAGTCCAAATGATTAAGGACACTGATATTTCTGTATTTTATACTAGGGAAAGAGAGTCTAACAAATGCCCAGCAGAGGTGGATGGTAAGCCCATGTGGAAATATTTCACCAGCTGTAGCAACTACAAGAAGGAGCAGAATGGAAGACAAATACAGGTTGTTTCCATAAAAATAATATTTATCTATTATTATCTACATCAGTGGGCCTTAGAGGCATAAGGCCTATGTCTCTAAGGACCACCAGTGTTTCTAAGGCCTACTGATGTAGATGAGGCTAAAGATGTTTTGCCTTGCTCAGAGATGAGGAAAGATGACATGGAGAGGAGGATCTGAACCAGGGAAATAGAATGGCTCATAGCAAATCCATCCCTTATGACTAGAAGAAAAATGAGAGGGAGACCCCCTCCCCCCAAATCCAGTAAAGAGTAGACCAGGATCTCTGTCTTCATTTGCCAAGAACAGCATGCTTCTTTTACCTAATTTTATGGCTGCAATTTTAAGCTGTAAATCCTTTCAGAAGCTAATTTTAATTTTGCTTGCAGGGTGAACAAGACAAACCAACTTGTCACGTATGCCTGCATTTCTAAAATTAGGAGAAACAGCCCTAATCCCTTCTCATATGCAGAAAATAGAAACTAGTCAAGTAGTCTACTTGGTTGGTGGGAACAGACTTTAAAAAGAATCATGCTAAAATAAATACAGCACTATATATCACAAGTGAAGTTCAAACTCCAGTTCAAACTTTTTGGCCTTATACAAAGCCCATAAGCAAAGGAGTGGTCCAGTATTTTTGTCTCTGATTCTATGTTTCATGGCTGTGAAACTCATCTACTTTTCCTTTTGTTTCTAGGCAAAGTGAAATGAAAAACTGATTTCAGATCTGTGGCAAGGCTTCAACTACATTTTTGGTAATTCATTTGAAATATACAAACTAGCAAAGCTCACTGAAGAAGAAATAGATAATCTGAATAGTCCTACATTGACTTATAAAATTGAATTTGTAGTTAAAATCTCCTCAAAAAGAAAACTCCTAAGCCAGATACTCTTCCTGGTGATTTCTACCAAATATTTAAGGAATAAATAATACCAATCCTACCCAAACTCTTTCAGAAAATTGAAGGTGAGGGATTACCCACTAATACATTTTATGAGTCAAGCATTACCATTATAGAATAACATCTTTGAGGAGTATAGACAGAAAATTTCTTACAAAAATTTAGGAAAATTGAATACAACAATATATAAAAATTATGGTACATTATGACCAAGTGCAATTAACCCCAGTAATGTTAGGTTAGTTTAACATTCAAAAATCAATCAGTGTAATTCACTATCTCAGCAGACCAAAAAAGAAAAAGAAACATATGATTATCACAATAGGAAAATGATTTGACAAAATTTGGCATCTATTCCTGATAAAAATTCAAAGCAAACTAGAAAAAAAAAAACTTCTTCAATCAGCTAAAGAGTATCTTTGAAAAATCTTACAGGCAATATTATGTCTTATGGCTAAAGCCTGAATGCTTTCTCCACTAAGATTAGGAGCAGGGCAAAGATACCCACATTTACACTTATATTCAACATGGTACTGCAGGTTCTAACCAGTCTGGCAAAGAATGGTGAGGAAGGGGCCCCTGGGTGGCTCAGTAGGTTGAGCCTCTAACTCTTGATTTCGGCTCAGGTTATGGCAGTTATGAGATCGAGCCCATGTCACATTCCTCACTGACAGTGTGGCACCTGCTTGGGATTCTCTCTCTCTCTCTCTCTCTCTCTTTCAAAATAAATGAACTTTAAAAAAAAGAATGATGAGGAAAAGATGTCCAATGTGAAAGGAAGAAGTAAAACTGTCTTTTATTCACAGATGACAATGTAAAAAATAATATGACATCTACAAAAAAGCTACTGGAACTAATAAGTATAGTAATGTTTGATGATACAAGATCAATATACAAAATAAATTATACTTCTATATATTTACAACAATTGGAAATTGAAATTAAAAATATGATGATGATAGCATCAAATGTAGGAAACAGGTATAAATCTGACAAAACATATGCAAAACCTGTACACTGAAAACTTAATTGCTGAGAAAGTTAAAGAAGACCTAAAGAAATAGAAAGCTATTGTTGAAACCAATTTTGCCCCCATTGATCATCATACACGCAATATAATTTACAATGCATATGAAAATTCAAAGGACCTAGAATAGCCAAAATAATTTCGAAATGGAAAAACAAAGCTTTAAGACTTATAGGACTTGACCTGAAAGACTTATTATGACAATGTGTTATTCGTATAAAGATAGATGCATATATCAATGGAACAGAATAGAGAGCCCCCAAATAGGCCCATACAAATATGGTCAATTGATTTTCGACAAAGTTGCAAAGGCAACTCATCAGAGAAAGGATAGTCTTCAACAAATAATACTGGAACAATTGGACATCCATATGCAGAGAGAGAGAGGGAATGAACTTTGATTTATACCTCACACCATATACAAAAGATAATTGAAAATGGATTGTCAACCTAAATGTAAGCCTAAAACATTAAAATTTTCACTAGAAAAATTAGTTGAAACCTTTTGTGCCCTTAGATTAGGCAAATATTTCTTAGATACAACACCAAAAACTTGATGAAGGAAAGAAAAAATTGAGAAATTGGACTTGATCCAAATTAAAAACTTCTACTTTTTGAAAGATATTTTTAAAAGAATGTAAAGACAAGTCTGAGACTGGGAGAAAATATTTGTAAATCACATATCTCATAAGGGACTATTAAAACACGCAATATCATGAATGAATACCAAAATAATAGTGTTAAGAAAGAGAAGCCGGTAAAAAAAGCATATATATTCTATATTTCCATTTACATAGCACTCTGAAAAATGAAATTTAATCTCCAGTGACAGAAAGCAGATTTGTCATTACCCAAGGATGGGGAGTGGTGAAGTGTGAGGGGAAAGAATACAAAAGGGCATAAGGAAACATTTGCTACTGAATGATATGTTCATTATCTTGATTGTGATGAAGGTTTCATGGTTGTATACATATGTCTAAATTGATCAAATTGTATAGTTTAAATATGTGCAAAGTACTGTATGTCAATTATACCTCAGCAAAGCTGTTACAAATACTAATAGGGTACTCAAGGATTTTATAGTCAATATGAACAGGCTTTCAATGGTCAAATGACTGGTGATTTGATAGTCAATAATGATAACTGCAAAAATAAAATTCTTAAAATATTTAAAACTCCATGAGTTTGTAACAGTAACTCTCCCTTTCCTATCCCACCTCCAACAAAAACCCTTCACTGGCCACCTTTGGAGGATGCTAGGGGAATAACTAATTACAGTAAAACCTTGGATTGCATGTAAATTGTTCTGCGAGTGTTGCGCAAAATGAGCAAATATTTCTAATAAATTTTAACTTGATAAATGAGCGCTGTCTTGCAATATGCGTAGTACATGATGCTGAACCTCACATGACCACAACTGAGCCAATCGTTCTTGAAATTCACTTTGATATATGAGTGCTTTGGATTACAAGCATGTTTCTGGAATGAATTATGCTTGCAAGCCAAGTTTTTACTGTATTTTAAAAATTGGCTTAAAAAAGGGAAGTGGTGGCAGACTCAAGCATTTATCCTACCTATCCCAAATGAATTCAGGATAACCATAAAAATCAATCAGGGGATGTTTCTCATGGAGGAAAAAGGACAGAATTAGAGAATCAACAGATTCTATGAAATAACAGATTGAGACAATGAATATTAACGGCTGCTAACAACACCACAAAAAGAGAAACAATCAGACATTGCAGATATTTTGCGTCTCATAATGAAAGCATAAAGCCACCTGAACAAATAGTCTTTGAGAGAGAGAAACGGAATTTGATCAAGTCTCTAGAGCTAACTACCAATACTTTACAATAATGTTACAGTAAATGTAGGGGAATGCCAACCAATAATCAAAACCATGGGAAAATCTTACAGCATAAATGATGCAGTTTTTTGTTTCAGAAAAAGATTTCAGGGAGAAAAAGACAAGAGTAAGGGGGTCACTATACATTAAAGTGATTTAAGAGACTTATCCAATTGCAATGTAGGGATTTTATTTAACTATTCAAATGTAAGAGAGCAAAACGATTTATAAAACAATGAGGGGCACCTGGGTGGCTCAGTCAGTTGAGCTTCTGAGTCTTGATTTTGGCTTAGGTCATGATCTCAGGGATTGAGCCCCACCCCATGTCAGTTGGCAGGCTTCAGGCTGAGCGTGAAGCTTGCTTGGGATTCTCTCTCCTTCTGCCCTGCTCCCATGTTCATGCTCTCTCTCTCTCTCTCTCTCTCTCTCTCTCTCTCATAAAAATTAATAAAGAAAACAATGAGGAAACATGAACCCTGGTTGGATATTTAATAATTGTTAATTTTGGTTTTGGTGTTCTAATGGGATTTTGGATATGTTTGTAACTTATTTTGAAGACATACATAATGAAACACGAAATGAAATAATCTCTGGGGTTATTTTCAAAATAATTGAAAGTGGAGAGAAGTGGGGATAGATGAACTATGATTTTCTATAAACTGGTAAATTTGAAGCTGAGCAATTGGTACATGAGAGGAGTTTCACTGCACTATTCTATTCTGAAGTTTTCTATAAAACATCATTTTAGAAAAGGAATTCAGGTTTGAGTTGGTGAATGGGTGGATGAAGGTGAATGAGCAGATGTGGTAGGTGAAGGAGAAAGGAGTCAACAGGGAGTGACAGGGAGAATGGTAGTGCTATTTGCTGAGCTGGGGGAGCATAGACTAGGACCAATTTGTGTGCGTGTGTGTGTGTGCGTGTGTGCGTGTGTGTGTGTGTGTGTGTGTGTGTGTAGAGAATGAAGTACTGAGTTTGAAGTACTGTGAATAGCCAGGGAGACATGTCTCAGCAGTTAGATATGTGTGGCCTTGGAGTTTGGAAGAGAGATTTGGGCTGAAGCATAGAATTGTGACTTGATGGCACTGTGCAGAGAGAGGAGAGATCCTGGTACAGAGGCCTGAGGAACACCCACATTTAAGATGTGAGCAGAGGAAGTGGGCCCAAAATTGTATGGGTACAAAGCAGAATGAGACAAAGACTCTGCCTTTGTGGAGCTCACACGTTAGCCAGGGAGAAACATTCAGATAAGTTCCGTAGGCCTGCTAGCAGCCCAAATACTGTGGAGAAGACAAATTTTTGAAAATATTCATAGGCTGCCTTGCTTGGTTCTCCAAGTATTCTATGGGCATTAACTAGTCTTCTCTCCCACAAGATTGTAGATGACTCCAGTGCAGGGAGTGACAGAAAAGCTTGTGTTTGGGGGAATAAATGGAATTCACGTTTTAAGGGCATAAGCCTTCTCTAAAATACCCAGGGTCAGACTTTTTGATGAATGGTTCATGCAAAATAGACACTGGTAAGGCTGAAAACTCAGGAGGCAGTCTTGGAAACCAGGAGGTATGAGGCTGGGGACAGGTTACTACCCCAGCTCATAGGTACATTATCTAATTTGGTCCAAATCAAGTTGTCAGAGAGACAATTGGGCTTCCATGTGCCCAATTTTCACTCCACAGCTACATCAAGCAACTTCTCCATCCCTAGCCTGGGTACCAGAAATTAGGCCAAGATTAAGAAGGGGCCTTAGTAACTCTGAGGCTCCTCAGACCATTACCACGTTGTTGTCACACACCATGCACAAAGCCACGATTGAAGAAATGTTTACTGAATTAATAAATTCAATGAATAGATCAGGATAGTCTAAGAGGAGGAGAATCTATTTTTGCTTACTGTCAAAGTTTCTCTTTCAGAATTAAATAAGTTGTCCACTTACAAATAAAATCTGAGTATCATTAGTATCATTAGCAAGTGTAAAGAGCATCAGGAAATACACCTCAATGCTTTCCTTGTGGCTCTGTTTCCCACCTTGTCCTACTTTGGCAATGTGCTTTGTCATTTTTTGCCACATTGTACAAATCTCTATACAGAGATGTCTATATTCGCAGAACCTCATACTGTGCCTGGTATATTAGTAGGTGGTTGTCTTAGTCAGGGCTCTCTTGACTAATTCACAAACGGAACTAAGAGGATGTGTGTGTGTGTGTGTGTGTGTGTGTGTGTGCGTGTGTGTGTGCATGCTTATTTGGTTGATTGATTGATTGATTGATTGGAAATAGCGCACACAATGTGGGGGCTGGCAAGTCCAAAATCTGCAGGACAAGCTCAAGTCCAAAGGCAGTCTGGAGGCAGAATTTCTTCTTCCTCAGAGGACCTCAGTCTTTTTCTCTTAAGGCCTTCAACTGACTGGATGACGCCTACCCACACTGTAGAAGGTTATCTGCTTAACTCAAAGTCTACTGATTTAAATGTCAATCATATGTAAAAAAGTACTTTGGGGCATCTGGGTGGCTCAGTCAGTTAAGTGTCTGACTTCAGCTTAGGTCATGATCTCACAGTTCGTGGGTTCGGGCCCCATGGCAGGCTCTGTGCTGACAGCGTGGAGCTTGGAGCCTGCTTCTAGTTCTGTGTCTCCCTCTCTCCCTCTGCCCCTCCCCGGCTAATTGTGTCTCTGTCTCTCTTTCTCTCTCAAAAATAAATAAATATTAAAAAAATAAAAATATCTTCACAGCAACATCTAAACTGATATATGACCAAACATCTGGGCACCCAGAGCCTAGACAAGTTGACACATAAAATTAACCATCACAGTAGTTAACATCTGTTTAGAAAATGAACTGCAGTCAAAAGCAGAATGCCTGCATTTACATACTGCTTCTGAATATCAAACACCAAATGCAGTGGACACACAAGCATTCAGGGAATACCAGGGCACTGGTTCATTTCTGACTAGAAAAAAGTTTTTCAATAAAGCCTGTGGAACATAAAATGGAAGTAATTAAGGTACAGATGGAATCTATTTCCAGATTCGTTCCAATCTTTTAATCATTTTTTAACTGATGAACCACTACATTATTCATCAATTAAGAGGCAATAAAATAACATGAGCTGGCATTCTTGGAACTGGTTTCTAGCCCGGCTTCATCATTAACTGGCTAAGTGACCTTGGGCAACTCATTTTACCTTTCTTGGCTTCTGCTTCCCCAACAGCAAAACAAGATCCCAGAGAGTCTTTAAACCAAATGTGGTATAATAAATTGAAGGCTTTCAAAAAATCTGGGTTCAAATCTTGGTTCCAACAGTTACTAGTTTTTCATGAGTTACTTTTGAGCACATTTCTGAAGCTGCAAGATGCGAATACAGATACTTACAACAGGGTTGTTACAAAGATCAAAAAAGACAAATTGGGTGCACTGTGCACAATAGATGTTAATTCCTTTCACTGCCTCTTCCTCTTTCAGCTCAAATACTATATGATTCTTTTCTGTGAAGGTGGAAAGTTAATCCATCTTAGAAAAATACAACCTCCAACAGAGAGACTAATCAGAAGCAGGAAACTCAAAAGATGCATTTGAGATTATAGAGTCTTGAGCTGCTTTTGTTATGGTGGAATTTCATGTCATTTGGAAAGAATATTTATGGACATTTGGTATTCTTTCAGGTCTGGCTAAAGTTCCTTTGCTGTTTAACTCCCATGGGCCACTTTGATGGCTTGTAGGGGTTCTGGAAAGAAAGGAAGGTCAAAGTTATGGGCATCCCTGCAATAACTGAAGGTTGAGTGCTTGCTACACATCTTACACTATGCTTGCATTATCTCACTTAATATTCACAATAAGTCAACAAGGGTAGATACTATTATTAATATTCCATGTTTATGAGTAAACAGAGGCTCAGCAGGATGATGTAACTTGCTTAAGATTACATAGCTAGTAAACACGGAAGTGGAATTTACTCTCATGTCTGATTTGATTCAGAACATAGGCTCTTAACTACTACACTGAGTTGCTTCTTCTTGGATAGGATCTGTTTTATAAAACACACACACACACACACACACACACACACACAGGCTTTTGACATTTTGAAAAAAGTTTTTCACTAGAATAATTAGTAGTGTGTACATAGGCTCCCACATATACAAACAATTTAAATAATTAGAAATTAAGGAGTTAAATGGGATACAGGTGTGTTGTTTCAAAGGGACACGTGCACCCCCATGTTTATAGCAGTACTATCAACAATAGCTAAAGTATGGAAAGAGCCCAAATGTCCCTCAATGGATGAATGGGTAAAGAAAATGTGGTATATATATATATACAATGGAGTATTACTCAGCAATCAAAAAGAATGAAATCTTGCCATTTGCAACTACATGGATGGAACTAGAGGGTATTATGCTAAGTGAAATTAGTCAGAGAAAGACAAAAATCATATGACTTCACTCATATGAGGACTTTAAGAGACAAAACAGATGAACATAAGGGAAGGGAAACAAAAATAGTATAAAAACAGGGAGGGGGACAAAACAGAAGAGACTCATAAATATGGAGAACTGATGGTTACGGGAGGGGTCGTGGGAGGGGGGATGGGCTAAATGGGTAAGGGGCATTAAGGAATCTACTCCGGAAATCATTGCTTCACTATATGCTAAGTAATTTGGATGTTCATTTTAAAAAATAAAAAATAAAATAAAAAAATTGAGGGGTTAAGAAACCAGGGTTGCTCACTTTTCTCAAAATTCAGATCATTTTCTGAGTTCTACAAGGTGGGGTGGGGGTAGTTAGCAAAGTCAGTAAGAGGGCTACACCTCTATCTGTGATGTTGACGACATCACATTTTACATGAGACTAATATAGGGTATTCCTTAGTAGCTACCATGTATCCAGTGCTTTCTATGTGCCAGACACTGTGTTGAGTGCTTTATGTATTATGCCATGTAATCCCCCAAACAACTTTATTTAGCAGATGAGAAAACTGAAGCTCAATGATTATATCATACTTCTCATTGCTCGAAGTCATACAACTAGTAAGTCACACAGCCAGGATTCAACTCAAATGTCAAAGCCCTTCCTTTAACCACTATGCCAGCTTTCTGTGAAAAGCATTATTTTACCTCCATAAATTAAACATAGAACTAGCATATGATCCAGCAATTCCACTGCTAGTTATATGCCAAAAGTATCGAAAATAAGTGTTCACACCAAAACTTATACACCAATGTTCATAGAGGCTCTAATCACAATAGCCAGAGGGTGGAAACAACCCAAATATCTATAAACAGATGAGTGAATAAACAAGATGTGGTGTATTCACACGACAAAATTTGATTCAGCCATAAAAAGGAATGAAATTCTGATACATACTACAACATGGATGAATTTTTAAAATATATACTAAGTGAAAGAAGCCAGACACAAAAGACCATGTCTTGTATGATTCCATTTATATGAAATATTCAGAATAGGCAAATCCACAGAGATAAAAAGAGTGGAGTCGTTGCCAGGGTCTAGGGAGAGGTGGGAATGGGGAGTAACCACCTAATGGGTACAGGGTTCCCAATGGTGTGGTGAAAAAATTCTGAAACTGGGTAGTGGCGATGGTTGCACAGCATTGTGATCGTGCTTAATGTCACTGAATTGTACACTTTAAAATGGTTAAAATGATAAATTTTAGGTTATGTGTATTTGGCCACAATAAAAATCAATCAATCAACAATTAATCAGTGCATTGGTCCCTGATTTTCCTTATGCCTAACTTTGTGGGGTTTGCTCCTTAAAGCATTTATAAGGATATCCTTTCTGCTGGCCCATAAACACTCTAGGCTCATTTCCCCGTCTCTGCCATACTGTTAATATCCCTTCCCTCTTCCTTGGACTTGGATTCTCCTTCTTCCTGCCTATCGCCTCAAATTTTAACCATCCTTCATAGTTCATCTCATCCATGAGGACTTCTTGATTATTTCTTCTCTTCTGCTTCTAATCAAAAAACCCAGAATAACTCAAGTAGCCCCACTTTATTTTTAAATTAACATTAAAATTAACCATTACACAACTATTTCTTAAAACAACACCTTTTGGTTCTCAGGCCAGTGTCCCTTCTATTAACACCTCACTGTTTCCCACAACACTTAGAATTTTCACATGAGTTGGCATATTATTTAATATGCATATATAAATATGTTTGGGAGGGGTTTCTGTGGGTTAGCATTATTTCTCTGGTAAGACACTCACTTCTTGATGGTAATACCTGTCTCTCACACATCTTTGAGTCACCCAGCATGTGCTGGCACATAATAGATGCCCAATCAAATACTTCTGATGAGTGATCTACATAGTTTCACAACCTGTCTCAAATCCATTGCTGACATGTAAAATAGGACAGTATAACCCATCACTTCATCAGAAAGGAAACATGTGTTTATTCTACTGTATTCCAGTTTCTAACAAATTACGATCAGATGAGCTCTTACTAGTGAAGCAAAGAGCAGACGGACACTTTCCAAGAAGGCAAAATGATGTAGTATTTAAGAGCATTTGTTCTGAACCAAAACAGATATGGCAGTAAACTCCAATTCTGTGTTTACTATCTGTGTAATTTGGGCAAGGTATGTTACCTCTTTGTTTCTTCAGCTGTAAACACAGGACATTGACAATAGTATCTGCCTTTTTGTGGTTATTGTAAATATTCAATGAGATAATGCAAGCATAGTGCCAGACACATAGCAAACACTCAACATATGTTAGTATTTATGATTATCAGTTGCTTTCCTAAACCTCCCTCCTAAGGAAACAGTTTATTCATCAACCTAGGGCTCAGGGAAGCATTCAGCCTAGACGTCTATAGTATGGTAGGTTCAACCACAAGGTCCTAACTGATGGCATCAGGACCCAAAGATATATATTAGGAAGGTTCAGTAATCAAATCCAGGAAAATGTGGATTGATGCTGTGATACTGTAATTATGACCCAATAAGTCCAATTAACTGTGCCAGCCAGATTCCTTTTGGAATAACTGCAGCATTCCTAAGCCTGAGAACAAAAGTGCGACTAGAAAGAAGGGCTAGTTTGCATCCTGGCAGATGAACAAGAGATCTGCTTGTGGCTTACCAGCTGATAATAGAGAAATCAGTGGACGGGAATGAGATGGCATTCCTAGTGTTTAACCACAAGAATAAGCCTTTTAGTTCCCTAAGCCCTATGGATCTCTTGGACAAATGGTTATTCATCAATTTTCTTCAAACATCTGATTGCCCATGCATGCCAAGACAGTTGCCCACATTTCAGTAGACTGGCTCATGCCTGGGCACAGGAATTTGAGGCTGAAGAGTGAAGTGACATGAGTTGGAAAGAAGCAGGGGAGTCAGAACAAGAAATGGCCTTGGGAATTAAAGGGCTGTAATCTTTGTAAAGAATTAGCAATGCACACACACAGCTCTTTCAGACTGGCCTTGCTTAGGAATCCAAACGTCAGTCAGTATCACTAGAGGGTATAGAAAGCCATTGGCAAAGATTTCTGGGATTGCAAACCCACTGTTGGTAGATAATTGGCTACTCTCATAATGCACAATGTCCAGTTGAACAATTACTTTCCTAAGGTTGGATAGGTTTGTTTGCCTGTTTGAGTGAACTATCTCTAGCCTTTCTGCCATATGCCACAGTTCTCAAAAGCCATGGTTAGAAAAAAGTCTGCACTATTGTAAGCAAGCAGTTAAACAGCTTTGTTTGGTCTGGTCCTGCAGTTAGTTTTATTTCTTTTGAAGGTAGGCACAAATCTGATTATTGAGTTTTAAAAATGGCAACTAGAATCTTAACTGAGTTTGGACTATCTATAGCATGTAAAAGATGAGAGGTGGGCCAGGAGAGAGAGAATTTTTATTGTCAAGCTAAGCTTCACAAGATATCAGAGAATGACATAGGATATCTTTCTTGACTCATGCACTTTACAATGAACTTCTCTAATTTTCCACTCATCCCCAACTTTCCCTGTGGCCACACACCTGTCCCCTCCCTGCCAAAAATGAACCAACAGTTTAAAATCACTACCTCTGACTTATGGAAATTATTGGAGTAGGGAAGGTGGGAGTGGGGATGTTGTGGGGGAGAGCTTTCAGGAAAACCAGGAATGGACTACAGGGCAGCTCCAGAGCTGGACAAAAGCCTGGGGCTAAAACTGTACTTTCAGACTAAATCAGACCCATGGTTTCTGAATCTCACACCACATTCCTGCTGGGTGTTTTTTTAAAAAATTTATTTATTGAAAAAACTCTACAATTAATTGAAAACCAATATTAAGACATGTATAATGTTCTCTCTCATTGCATTTTGTCTTCATCCGACCCTTGACCCCTTCATCCCCTTTTCCTTTTTGATCTGTTCTTTTACTACACTTGTTCCCTCCCTCCCTTGTCTCTTGCTCTACCCAGAGTCATTAGTCTCTCAGAAATGTGGCTCTCAATAGCCTAGTCCAGGCCTAACCCTCACCCTTCCAAGTGTTCACAGCTACTTGTTGTGGGAGCCAAATCCTAATCTTAGTCCACATTCTTACAGATAACCTTCTCCTAACCACAGCCTCCACTGAAAGTAGACAGGCCCTCCACTCCTGTGAGTGATGGCAATCTACTTGGGAAATGAACAGATTTTGATCTTAAAGCAAGGAGCACAGGCTTCAGAGCCAGTGTCCTGAACTGCTCTCTCTGACCTGCCTTGACTCCACCTCTTGGCTTCCTTTTAATCTTTTTTGGCTTCTGACCTCATGACTCATTTTCCCCACTCACAGTCTTGCCTTGGATCTGATTCTTGCTACATTCTCTCTGTGTTGGGGCTTATCTGATTTCCTCTACCATGATGATTCCAACTCCTTTCCTTGTTATGTTGCACTTGACCACCCTGGACAAACACCTTACTCAATTCTCCAAACTCATGCACAGGACCCTGAAGCTCTGATCAAATCCCACCCCCTCTAAACTTGGTTAGCTAGTATTCCTGGAACCCATTTAACACTTAACATATACAGCCTCATTATGTAATATTTTTACATCCATTCAGTCCACAGATAACAAATGTTTTTTGCATTCACAGTATACTGCAAATATGCAGATAACATCAGTCTCTGAGGCACAACTAGAGAGTTCAATAGAACTTTCTGTAATGATGGAAATACTCTGTATCTGTGCTATTCATTTCAGCATAGATAGTGCTGTGGACAGTTCAACTGAGGGACTAATATTTAAATTTTCCTTAATTTTAATTAATTAAAATTTAAACAACCACATGTGGTAAATATATACAGTAGATCTTAGTGTATATATCTAGGAAAGGACTTGCTTGGGTAGAAGAACATGTACATTTCAACTTTACTAGATGTTGCCAAATGTTTTCCAGAATGGTTGCCTATGTTGCCCCAAAAATGAAAAAATAACTTAAATGCCCAATAAGAGACACAAAGATAAACAAACTGGGATTATAGGTATACTATGGAATAGTATATAACAGTTAAAATGAAATAAAGAGGACTTTAACATAGATGAATTTTAAAACATAATATTGAATGAAAACAGCAAGCTGGGAGTGTCTCGGTGGCTCAATTGGCTAGGTGTTTGACTTTGGCTCCGGTCATGATGTGACAGCCCCGCATCAGGCTCTGTGCTGACAGTTCAGAGCCTGGAGCCTGCTTCGGATTCTGTGTCTGCTTCTCCCACTGCCCCTCCCCCGTTCATGCTCTGTCTCTCTGTCTCTCAAAAATAAATAAACATTAAAAAAAAGAAAGAAAACAGCAAACTGGAGAGTGCTGTGCCTTATATCATTCATGGAAAATTTAAACATGTAAAGCAATATTCTACATTTTTGAGGAATGTACTAAAAGTATAAAGACGTGCATAGGAATGACAAATATCTGAAATGGTTTATTAAAATATAAAGTTCTTTCTCTTTCTGGAACTTACAGTCTACTAGTAGGGGGGATGGATAGGACGGCAAGTCAAACTTGTATATTTACACAAATAACTATATTTCATATAGGCCATGAGAAGAGAAAAACGTTTAGAAGCTTTTAGGGGAAGGACTCTCATACTTGTTGTTGCTTACTTAGGATAGATTTTGACAGTTCAAGTCTCAAGGCTTGGTTGGTGTGCAGTGTGTTTCAGGCAGAACAGTCAACAGTTGCTATGTCACAGGGTTTATAAGGCTGATTGAGAGCCATGGGACAGAAGATGTACCTAAGCTCTCTGCCATTGGACTTATCTAAGCTCCCAGTGGGCTGTTTTATTTACCCTAATACATAACAGTGTCTTACAGGTATGCAATAACATTTATACATTTATATATATTACATATAACATATAGCATTGATATAAGTTGTTCTCTCTACTTCAAAATTACCATGTTCTCCACCTCACCCTCAAAGCTTCTAATTTGAGATTCAGCTCTGACATCACCTCTTCTGGAAAGCTTTTCTTAACTGCCCAAGACAAAATTAATTACTCCTACCACTTAATAATCTTTCTTCTGCCTGAAAAAAATGGCAGTGTGTCCTGGGTCAGATTGCATTTTGCTCTCCCAATGGAGAATCCACAGAGCACTCACCAAATTCTAAGAATTTGATGAACAAAATTAAAGCATGTTAGATAAAACAAGTGAGATGCAAAGTCACCTTAAAAGAAATAGCAGAGGTTCTAGGCTGAGTGCCAGTCCAGACAATAACACAATCAATGTTATTATCATATTTAAAGAAAGAGAGTCTATTGGGAGGAAGAAGGTCAGTTGGAAATGTTGAAAATGGGCATTTTCAAAAGGAAATCCTTGGCAATGGGCACTGCCAAAGCTAGGAAGAACCTCTGGCTCAAGAAATCTACTTTCCATTTACTGAGGTCAGCACATCCTGATCCTGAAAATGGATGGATCAGCCCATTACAGTTGGCTGGCAACAAATATTGGGATTATACATCCAACTCCCCTTGAACACACCAAGCAGGCTTCCTGTTATCTGTTGGCTTCCCACATGGGTTTTCCTACAGGCTGAAAACCTGCTCATGTGGCTATTTGGTTGTTCTTAATAGTTATTTTTTCTTATGCTAACTCAATACATTTAGTATTCTAGTTTAGGTATCTACCTCTTGTGAACGTGGCTAGTGTGGGTATGCCCTAAGAAAAATATATACTCCCTCTGGGTTGACAAAATTAATTTCCCAAGTAGGCAATGCTTAGAGCCAGATTCAGAAATGTGAGGAACTAAGTAAGTTGCCACCCAAAGGGCCATTTAAATTTCTCCTGAGAACGCTCCTATGCTATCACCTTTTTTGAAAAAATTTTTAATGTTTACTTATTTTGAGAGAGACACACACACATAGAGTATGAGTGGGGGAGGGGCAGAGAGAGAGGGAGACATAGAATCCGAAGCAGGCTCCAGGCTATGAACTGTCAGCACAGGGCCCGACATGGGTCTTGAACCCATGAACTGTGAGATCATTACCTGTGCCAAAGTCAGACGCTTAACTGACTGAGCCACCCAGGTGCCCTGCTATCACCCTTTTTGAACAACAAATACACTGTTTTCACTGAGTGGGAAAAGCAATGGCACATTCTATGGATAATTTTAGGCAGAAATCTTGCTGGATAGGTGTGCCTTGCATTTTTATTTAAACATAAGTTTTTCAAGGGCAGGCATGCTTTGCTAAATTATTTGGGCTTGCAATAGGGCAGAGCACTGGGCTTGACTAGGTAAGCACTCAATGGATATTTAATAAATGAAACTGACTCTACATGGTATAATTATAGAACTGTATGGGGTTGGTTTAAGGAGAAGAAAAGGGACTTTGTTAATTTATTAAAAAAATTTTTAACAGTGCCTGATATGTGTTAGACACTATATTATATACTGAAGATATACTGAAAACAAGACAGACATGGCTCTCACCCTCATGGAACCTACATGACTTACAGAGTTGTTCCAAACATATAGAAAAGTACTAAGCAGCAGTATTGTATGTCTGTAGATATGCAGTTTCTACCCATCTATAAATTTAGAAATTGTAATAAACACTTGGAGAAAAAGAACAAAGGCTATGAGGAGGATTAATGAGAAAGCTTAAATTAGATGAGTACTCAGGGATGATAAGCCCCTCTGACTAATGTCAGTTAAGCTAATACTTGAGGTAGTAGTTAGTCATAGAAACAAATTGGGGGGGCACCGGTTAAGGGTTAGGGTCAGTTGGTCAAGGGTTTGATTCTTGATTTCGGCTTAGGTCATGATCTCACGGTTCATGAGTTCGAACCCTGTGTCGAGCTCTGCAGTGACAGCATGGAGCCTGCTTGGGATTCTCATTCTCTCTCTCTCTCTCTCTCTCTCTCTCTCTCATTCTCTCTCTCTCAGAAATAAATAAATAAATATTAAAAATAGAGTTAAAAAAAAGAAACAAATGGGAGAAAAAGCATTCCAGATAGTGGAAATAAATAATGAGCAGGTCCTGAGTTAGGAGATTATTTGGTATAGTCGGGGAAATTATTTGGTATAGTTGAGGAAATGAAAGTATAGTTAGAATGTAATAAGTGAGGGAGAAGATGGGCTGAGTTGAGCCTGGAGATGGAAGCAAAACCAGACCACCCAGAATCTTGTGGGCCATCCTGAGGATTGTGGGAAACAAATGAAAAGTTTTAATCAATGACACTGACTTGAGCAGATCTGCATTTTGAAAAGATAATTTAACTGCCCTGTAGAGGGGTCCTTGGGTGGCTCAGTCAGTTAAGTGTCGGACTTTGGCTGAGGTCATGATCTTGCAGTTTGTGGGTTTGAGCCCTGCATAGGGCTCTGTGCTGACAGCTCGGAGCCTGGAGCCTGCTTGGGATTCTGTGTCTCCTTCTCTGTCTCTGCCCCCCCCCCCCACTTGCACTCTGTCTCTTAAAAATGAATAAACGTTAAAAAGAAATTAAAAAAAAATCACTAACTGCCCTGTAGGAAATACATGAGAAGAGGACAGTGGCTAAGGAAGACCACTAGAAGGCTGCTGCAGTAATTCAAGCTAAAGATGATGGTGGTCTGAAAAATGAGTAAAGACAAAGAGACAAGGACAGATTAGAGAAATGTAATGTGAGATACAAATCAACAGGATTTGGTGAAGAACTGGTTTGGGGATGTGGGAGACAGGAAGGAATCAAGGATTATAAGTAGGTTTCTCCTTGAGCAACTAGGTGGATGGTAGAACCATTCACTACGATAAAGCACAATGAGGAGGGCCAGAAAGGGTTTTTGTGGGGATGGGGAGGCGGATATCTTTTGTTGGGTTTGAGATACCTTTGAGATATCCAAGAAGAGCTATCAAGTAGACAATTTGATTGCAGTAATCTCCTAACTGGTCTTCCTCCATCTGTTCTTGCCCCTTCATAGCAGCCAGTCACCCTTCTATTTATTTTTTTTATATAATTTATTGTCAAATTGGTTTCCACACAACACCCAGTGCTCATCCCAACAAGTGCACCCAGCGCTCATCCCAAGTGCTCTCCTCAATGCCCATCACCCAGTTTCCCCTCTCCCCCACCCCCCATCAACCCTCAGTGTGTTCTCTGTATTGAAGAGTCTCTTACGGTTTGCCTCCCTCTCTGTTTGAAACTATTTTTTCCCCTTCCCCTCCCCCATGGTTTTCTGTTAAGTTTCTCAAGATCCACATATGAGTGAAAACATATGGTATCTGTCTTTCTCTGATTGGCCAGTCAACCTTTTATTTTTTTTTTTAATTTTTTTTTCAACGTTTTTTATTTATTTTTGGGACAGAGAGAGACAGAGCATGAACGGGGGAGGGGCAGAGAGAGAGGGAGACACAGAATCGGAAACAGGCTCCAGGCTCCGAGCCATCAGCCCAGAGCCTGACACGGGGCTCGAACTCACGGACCGCGAGATCGTGACCTGGCTGAAGCCGGACGCTTAACCGACTGCGCCACCCAGGCGCCCCCCAGTCAACCTTTTAAAACAGAAGTGGATAATGTCTTCCCTCAACCCCCATTTCTCCAAAGGCTTCTCATTTTTCTCAAAGTATAGCAAAAAAAAACCTTACAATGGCCTACAAGATTGTGTATGATCTACATACTCTCTTTAAAGTTTTGTTAACATTTATTCATTTTTGAGAGACAGAGCACAAGTGGTGGTGGGGCAGAGAGAGAGGAAGACACAGAATCTGAAGCAGGCTGCAGGCTCTGAGCTGTGAGAACAGAGCTTGACATGGGGCTCAAACTCATGAACCTTGAGATCATGACCTGAGCCGAAGTTGAATACTTAACAGACTGAGCCACCCAGGCACCCTTACATACTCTCTTTTTAAACCCTGTAACCTGATCTGCAGCTCTACCTCCCATTCACTTCACTCTACCCACACTGGCTTCCTTGCCAAATTCCCACTGTGGGGGCCTTTGCACTAACTGGCTCTTCCTTCTGCTTGGGACACTGTCTCTCTAGATATCCACAGAGCCAATTTTCACATTTCCTTCAAGTGTTGGCTCACATCTCACCTTCTCAATGAAGCCTATCCTGACCACCCTATTAAAATTGCTACTTCCTTCCCAACACTTTCAACCTCCTGCTCTAGCTTTCCTTTTTTTATTTTATTTTAGAGAGAGAGACAGAGAGCATGAGCAGAGGCGAGGGGCAGAGGGAGAGAGAATCTTAGGCAGGCTCCACATGGAGCCCGATGCAGGGCTCAAGCCAAAATCAAGAGCTAGAGGCTCATCCGACTGAGCCACTCAGGTGCCTCTTTCCATTTTACCATAGCACCTATGACCTTCTGGCATACAACTAACTTAATATATGCACTGTCTGTTTTCTCCCTCAATGTAAGTGAAATGAAAGCTGTTGTCTGTTTTATTTAATGATGAAACCAAAGTGCCTAGAACAGTGCCTGGCACATAGCAGGCACTTGATAAATATTTCCTAAATTGAATGAATGAATGAATACAAAAGTGGGTGTGGAACTTGGAACACAGTTCTGGACCAGAGGTATAACTTTGGAAGTCATCAGCATCTAAGAGATCACTAATGCCATGGAAATCCTTAAGATTGACTAGGATACAAAGAAAAGGGAAGGCTTAGTGCCAAGCCCTGGGGGATTATAACATTTAGAGGTCAGAGGAAACTAAGCCACTAAAGTAGAATAGGAAAGAACTTCCAGAGAGGAAAGAAGAGAATAGGCAACTTTGTTGAGTACTGATGAGGGGCCCAATAATAAAAAAGACAGGGGCACCTGGCTGGCTCAGTCAGTAAAGCATGACTCTTGATCTCAGGGTCATGATTTCGAGCCCCACATTGGGGTAAGAGATTACATAAAAATTTTTTTTAAAATAAACTCTTTAAAAAAATAAGAGGGACAGAAGTTACCATTGGAGTTGGGAGTAATTTATTCACTGATAGTGCAGACTCCTTATTTCTTACCTAGATCTTTGCAGTTGCTTGGTGATAACACCCTGCCCTTGGACTCCCGTATTTTCCTTTATATACAAAATACCAAAACCAGATTAATATTCCTACAAACAAATTGTTCATTATTTACTGAGATATAATGTGGAAAGAACAAAATAATTATAATCAGAAGAATTACCAACTAATAACAGTATGTTCCTGGGCAAGCCAATTACCCTCCTTGTTACCCCACTTATCCATCTAGAAGATGGGGAGAAGTATAACTGTTCTGGTTCACAGTATTAGCATGAAGATCAAATTAAATGATGCATGTGTCTGGGCCTTGCATCCATGCAATTTGACATTACTTTCATGGAATATGGTCAGATCGGTCTAGTCCTGCCTTCCTTTCTCAGCATTCCTGGGGATGTCTGAAATACAAACACTTGTTTTTTCCACAAAGTTGCACTAAGAAGCATAATTAACACAATTATTATATAGTGCAAACAAACGTTAGGTGAGGGAACTGCATCAGAACCATGAGAATTCCCAAGCAGTATTATTTTTTGTTGTTTATTCATTTATTTTTGAGAGAGAGAGAGAGAGAGAGCGAGCATGAGTGGGAAAGAAGCAAAGAGAGAGGAGAGAGAGAATACCAAGCAAACTCTGAACTGTGAGTGTAGAGCACAACATGGGGTTCGAACTCACGAACCATGAGATCATGACCTGAGCCAAAGTTGGACACTCGAGCAACTGAACCACTCAGGCACCCCAAACAGTATTATTCTTTACAGCGCACCATTCCCACCATCTCCTTACCATGTACTGACTACATGTGCTGGCCTATAAGACTCTGAGGATGTGGTAACTTCTCTGCTAGCAGCTTCTGAGCCTACCTAGTTGGAACTGACCTGAAAGAGCTGACTGGTTTCTTCTAAGACCCCCAAATGGGGCTGAAGTCTATTCCTTCCCCAGCTCCCCGTGTAGCACCCACCAAATCTTAGAAGCAGGCAGGAAATATTTATTTCCTTTCCATAGCCACTGGCAAAGTTGCAGGGGGTGGAGGAAGAGTGAGGGTCTAGATAGGGTGAAGTTATGGGCACTCAGGCTGACAGATCAGACCCTCTCTGCTTCTACAGATCACACAGTGATTGGCGGCTCCCCCTAGCCTTGCACAGGCCTGTTAACATATTCTCAAGCTAAGACTTACAAGTTGCTAACCCTTTACTGGTTTTGCCAGAAGGAGAGGTGCTCATTATCTTTCCCTGGAAGTTGTCCCTTTTCTTCCTTCCCTCATTTAGAGTGTTGCAGCCTCTTCTGAAGACCACCTTTTTCCAACTCCTGACATCTCCTATAAATCTTGGTCTTGGGTTTTCAGTTTATGTTAACACTCGAGTTAACATACATGATAACACTTTGGTAAATATAAAGCCCAATTTAAAGGCATTATTATTATTGGGTGCATGGCACTGTGCTAGTTGCTGTCTTAGGTGGCCAAGATTCACTGACCCACAAAAAGTGTGTATGTCAGGGGAGCAAAGATTATACATGTTCATTCAACAACTATTTATTTAACACCTACTGCATATCAAGCATTGTTCTTGGCCATGGGGATATTACCAAAGAACAAAACAGACCCAGATCCCTGCCCTCATGGAGTTTGTGTTCAGTTGAGAATACAATTAGCTATAATACGCATATGAGAATACAGAATAAGCATGTTAATAATACACATTAATTGCCATAAGTAAGGTCAAAGACAATTCTGTATGTTAAGTGTTAGCAGTAACTGGAGAAATAGCAGCACAGTGCAAGGGGACAAGCACAAGTTTTAAGGTTGTCCTGGGTCTAAGTTCCCCTTATGCTACTTTATTGCCTGCTGTGCCTTGGATAAGTGACTTCACTTTGCTGCGCCTAATCTCTAAATTGAAGATCAATGATACATATCTTACAGGGTTCTGGTGAGAATATGTGATAAATCACGCAGAACGAGCCTAGAAATTAAGTTCTTTTCTCACTGTAAACAACTCTAGCCATATCTAGCCTTTAGGATCTTCAGATTTTTTAACTAAAGTTCTAAAAAAATAAGCACAATATTTCCTATCTCCGAATCTCAGTTTCTTTATTTATAAACTGGGGATTAGAATAATTATGCCCTGGGGTTATTTGAGAGTTAAATGAAATACATAAAAAGCCTGTAGCATAGTGCCTGGCTCACAGCAAGTGGTCAATAAATGCTCATTGGCTTCTTTTATTCTTCTTTTTGCCTTGTCAAGGTCGCCTACATAGACTCGTATCCAGTGTCCAAAAGTGACTTACAAAACTCAACTATCAGGTATTTGTTGATAAAATCTATTTGGCAGGGACAATGTGAGGATTAAAGAAGGCAACTCATATGCTTGGCCCAATATCCACACATGAAAAAGCTCATATTCCCTGTCCCCAAGAAATCTACCTGAAAAAAATATCCAAGCCCAGGACCCCACAATGGATGACTGAGAAGCATCAGTTATATTCCTCCAAAAACCACATGAGTCTCTCTTTTCTGAGGTAGCAAAAGAACAGAGTAGAAGAAGAAAATAAAGGTAGAAGCTGGGAACTTTGGCAAATAGTTAAGAAATCTAACTTTTAAAATATATGGTTGTTAAAAATAATAAAATAAAATGAAATGAAATTTATGACTTAATTTTTGCAGTTGTGATAATACTACTGTAGTTATATAAAACGACTATCTTTTAGAGATACATACTGAAATATTTACAGGTGAAAAATTTTAAAGTTATTATATATTTTGATCTAAATTACACTATACTTTTAAATTGAGGAATATGAATATTTCAGCAGTAGTCTGGTTTTCTGGTAAAGCATGTATGTCCCAAACGACAGATCATAAACACATATGCTTATTTACAAGTTATATTCTAACCAAAGGAATTCTTTAATTCCTACCCTATTCCAGTTCCAACACACAGAATTAATTCAATTTACCAAGGCTTATTGAGCACCTGGTATATATGTGCAAAGTCTGGGGCCTGACAATGAACTCATAAAATATAAGATAGACTAAATTCAATTTAACAAACATCTGCTATGTGTAAGCCATCAAAATATGGCTCCTGTCTTCATGCCATATAAATGAGGGGGACAGTAGTGTGGCAGGATTTGGGATATACAGATAACAGGTTCATTTTTGGTTGGATGGGATATCTAATTACACACTGAAAACTACTGCTTATCAAACAGCTCCTCTCTTTCAAGAAAAAAAAAATAACAAAACAAATGTTACCTAACAAGAATAAACATTCCTTGCCATAGTGCCATATAGGTTTGGGATCAGAGATGAACAGGATTTGGAGATTGGAAAGGACCTTAAATTTGCAATTTGACTTCACTGATTAATTCTTAGTTGAACCAGAAAACCAAGCATTCATTATCTATACACTCAATAAATGTTCAGAATGACTAGATGCCAGAAGTGGCTCAGGCACCAAAAGGATTGCAGTAAAACTTTGGCTTTATCCTTTCATTCCAAATTAGGATGAAATGAACATAATTTACCAGTTATTTTTGTCTGCAAAGGCAAAAAGCCAAAAAAAGGCGGAGGGGGAGTTGGGGAGAAAGGACCGGGGAGAGTTAAGTTGCCTGCCATTTAAACATATCTAGCCATTAAGCAAAGGTGGCCCTATCAGGCAGCATGGAAGAGCATCAACAGTGAAATTGATTAGACAACCTTTAACTGCCTATGACCAAGTGGTAGGGATGAAATACAATAGTTTGATTTTTGTTTTCTTTTTCATGACTGTTCTGTCTGTAAAGATCCACTTTAGCGGTTGTGCTAGTAAGTACTGTATCCATTTTTTATGATGCTCCAAGAATAAAAGCAACCCCATTCCAAAAAGTAATGTTTCCTGAAGGCTCAGATCTGCATTAAAATTTCCAAGGCGGGACTCCATGACTAAAGTCAAACACCCAAAAACACCCAAAACAGGAGTTTCCACTTAGAATCCACTTAGAGGCAAAAGTTGCCTCTGCCTTTTACTTTAAGGCAGGATACTAAAGATCTCAAAACCCTTCGTTTGGTAGAATAGTGATCCCAGCCAAAGAATAAAGCAACTTAGGTCCTCTCTCCTGGCCACCAAGAATAAACAAGAAAAAGGGAACAGCTTTACAAACAAAACAAAACTAACTATCCTCCCCTTCTGCTTTCTTCATCCTACTTGGCAGAATCTCAGAGTTTGGGGAAAATTTTGGAATACAACAGATCTGTGCTTCAGATAAAACTTGAATTTTGCTGAGGCTCAGCACTAAGGCCTTTCCAGAAGGCATTTGTTTTAAACATTTCAAAAAGATACTTTTAACTTTTCTTCAGCAATTGAAGTCACACATTAAAAACCATAGTATCAAAAAAACCCCATATTATCAGTAACTCATTTCCAGTGAATGTTTATGAGAAAAGAATGATTTAAATTAATACAGTACTGTATGGTCAACCATCTTTTGTTTCTGATCCAAGATTCTTTGATTTCAAGTTGACAAATCTGTTTGCAACTGGATTTTTTGGGGTTCAGGCAGTTGCTTAGTAAATCATGTCCCTGTGTAAAAACCATATCCATTTTCCTCCATTAAGAGCAATGAGACTTTTACAGGAAAGAATCCAGGCACAGATGCAAGTATTTGAGTGGTTATAATTTATATTTCTATTTTACAGAGAAATTAACTGTAAAGCGAGCCTGTTACCCAGATGAATACTAGCCATGGGGGGTAGGGAGGAGAATAATTGTGCCTATGTTACTAATAGGCCCCACCCTGGATTAAGTGTCTACACTAAAGTAGAATACATCATAGATGTATAGGGTGGGGACCTGTTCCTAACTGCTGTCCTCCCAAGGCAGGTTTTTGTTGCCTGGATTTGAGCCCTCCAAGCAAACAAATGTTGTCCTACTTGTTTTTAATCCATACTTAACTAAAACCTCAAGTACTATGTTCCCTCGCCTATATCTCCCATCCCATAAGACTTCATTAACCAAACAAATCTGTTTTCAGATGATTTTTAGTATGTAATAATGAAGAGTGTATTTTACCACTTATCCACAAATGGGCCAAAGTTACCAAAACAGTTGAAAGTCGGCATAATTACAGTTTATCTAAATAAAACACATGTAGTCATCTTCTGGAACCGACAGAAGGGTATGAGTTATAGCACCATCTGGAATTGTGGACAAGGCAGATACATGTTGAAGCCTAAATTAATAAAAACTGAGCAATAGCTAACAGCCCAAGCATAAGAGCTCAGCATTAATGAGATTAACTCTTAGACTACCATTGTATGGTTACTCAACTTAATTAAAAGGCCAGGTGTGAGCTTTTTATCCCCCCTCATGCAAATTGGATACATTAAATGGGGAGGGGTACAGTATCCCTAGAGGTGACATCTGGTAAACACAGGTGGGGCCAATGCAAATTTTGCAGATTGGTGATTATTGACCTGGGTCAAGAGATTTGGGAAAGATCCATGATCAAGGCTGTAGTGGCAGTGGTGGCACGCAGCTGCCTTCAATGGCATGATATTAATTTTCATCATCTTTATCACAGATGTGCAGCATCTGCCTAAAATCAAATGGTTCTCAACTTTTGATGTGCATTAGAATCACTTGGGGAGTTTTGCAAACTCCCATTGCCTGGGCCCCACCACAAATGAAGTAAGGAGGCAGGGCCCTATTCTGGAGGTAGGGCCCAGGCATCTGTGTTTTTTTTAAAGCTCCTTGGGTAATTCCATTGTGCAGCTACGGTTGAGAACCACACGTCTAAATGCTGTGATTCGCAAGGATTCAAAGCAACACGATAGGGGAAAACTAGGGACACGCATCCGATGGCATTAATACTTAACTCCCTGCCTTGGGACTAGTACCTTACAGGTGGGGACTGGGGACACTGCCTACCCCTTAAAGAAAATAGCCAACCTTTAATGGGCCTTTACTTTGTGCCAGGCAGGCACTGTGTGTGAAGAACTTCACATACACTGTCTCATTTAATTCTCATGACATCTCTATGAGGGATATATTACCTTTACTGTCTTTTTACTGAGGAAGAAACTAAGGCACAGACAGGTGAAGTGATTTTCCCAAGGTCACAAAGCTACTCTTAACTCTTCTGGAACTAGAAACATGCTTTATCTTTCACAAACCATTCACAGGCCTGGGTTCTCTTTCATCATGTTTTCCCAGCTAAAAAGGTTTCTTCTCTCTGGAGCAAGCCTGGCAGTCCACCTTCACCAATAATGAGGCACTATAACAAAAAATGTCAGCATAAATCCACCAAATATCACCCATTTATATTTATGCAATTTACCACAACTTCAAGCAGCTCCTAATTAAGAGTTACATCTCCCAAAGCATTTTGTGGTTAGCTGTCTTTCAACTTGGGCCTTCAAGTAAGCAGTCGGACTCAGGAAACATGGCAGAAAAGAATCGGTCAAGAAAATCTACACCTGAGACTAAGAGCCAAAGGAGCCAAAGGCAAAGATTCCAGACAGGTCAGTCCCTTTACCTTTACCTGTTGGCAACTCCTGTTGGCTATTGTCCCCCCAACCTAATAATGAGCATCTATTTCAGAAAAAAACATTAATTTCCCAGAGTCACTGATCTGGCATTGTTATCATGACTGTTAACTTTTTCTAGGGTATTGTTTCACTAAAATCAAGACTGGGTAGAGGGAATGAACAAATTCCATTTCTAACAGTGCCCCGCTGGGCTGGACATGTGTGAAGGATGGATGACCCCAGGATACCAGATCAGACTGTTGTATGGCGAGCTGCAGTGAGGCAACCCCAAGCAGGGAAGGCAGAAGAAAACCCATTAAAGCAGCTCAGAGGCCCCACTTCAAACAATTGGGCGGAGCTGCAGGCAGCAGGAAACCAGCAGCAGGCAGGCCGGGCTGGCTACACCAATAAGGGAGTACAAGAGGGTGTTGTTTTCTGAGCTCCAGGATGACCTCAGGCCTCAGAGACAGAGTTCCAATCAACCACCGTATCAGCACAGCTGCAATTGTAACTCAAAAACAGTCTTTGTGTGAATAGTGGTCTACCGACTGGAAAGGGCTGAGACTGTCACCCTGGTCTTTTTAGCCCCATCTGTCCTCACAGATAACAATCCCCATTAGTAGTATTATCTTCAGATGCATGTAGAACATCAGCATAAATATAGCTAACATACCATTTCCGTGAATACAAATAGACTGGCAGGACCTGTATGAGGAGGATAATAATCTGTGATATCTTTTCATTTGTAAATGGATTTCCTTTACAGTAGAGCCATTTAAAAAAAACTTTTTTTATCTGCATAAAGGAAGAGAAAAATATTAGAAGTATCCACACTAAAATGTTCACATTTATCTCTGGATCTTAGAATAACAGATTTTTTTTAACCTATTTTCTTTTGTTTGCTTGTAGTTTCTAAATTTCCTCAAATAAATACATATTCCTTAGGTTATTTTATACGTTTTGAGAAGGTTTTTGGTTGTTGTAGAGTTGTTTTAAATAAAATCAAACAAACAACTTCTTATGAGTGTTTAATCTATCCTGAATCTCAAAGATCCCATCTGAGAAAAGGGATTTGCATTTCTAAAGATAGAGCATGACACACTATATGTACGCACCCATCGGGAAAATAAAGATTCTATAAATAAATCACAAGAGGCCCTTGGCAGGGGCTCAATATCAGTAAGAGAGCCAGTCCTAAACCCTAAAAGAAGAATTGGCCAGAATACCAATTCTACTGAATTTCAGAATCCTGGCATATGTAAGAAACACTCTTTTCTCTTCTTGACTGGTGGAATCTTACCTTGGAACAACACGCAGGGTTTGGTTTGTCATTCTCTACAAAGATGGAGGCCGAGGTATGTTAGAGCCAGCTCCCATCCACTTAAGACTTTAGATTGTGTACATCTCTTGCAAAACTCTGCATTCAGTGACATCACACTGGTAGCTTGATATCAGCCTTGGGGAGTATTTATACCATGGACATTGGTAAATGCTACAAATCAGAGCTTTCCCCTCCTCCCACAGAGAGCTGGCTGTTAAACATGGGAATATCTAACTTCCTCTCTGAATTCAACAGAGGTATTGCTTGTCCAATGCTTGAATTGGGGAGTGAAACTTTTATTTGTACCAAAGCAAAATGACACTGCTGTAAAAATCACAGAGGTGGGACTGAACCCAAGTTTAGCTCTTGGTCCTGTGATTAGTCAGCGGGGGCATCTTGCCACCCCCACCCCCTGCCCCTGATCGTGGGCCTCAGTTCTTTCATCTCCACAATGGGAGGGCTAGACAATGATGTCTAAGGTCCCTTCCAGACAATGACCACTTATGATTCCAAGCTGAAGAGGTAGTAGCTAGAAGTTCAGACTTTGGAGAGAAGACAGCCCTTGGTTTGAATCTTGGCTCTTCATTTCCTAGCATCCTAGTGAGTTACCTTAACTTCTCTGAGCCTCCATTTTCTCATCAGTAAGATAATGATAATAATAGTAATAATACCCTCATTATACAGCTGTTGTTATGTTTAGATGAGATCATTCTTAGCAGTCATAGTAGTGAGCGCCAATACATGCTAACTATTATCATTGAACCTGTTCTTGCTTGTTCCTGACACAAAAATGCCTTAAAACTATAGAGAAAACTTGATTTGCTATGATAATTTTAAGATGTTGTCCAAGCTCCATTAGATATTTATAACTTATTACAGATTAATCAGCACTGGAAATCATGATAGAGAATCACTTGCAACATAAATATAGACAATAAAACAGGGATGGGGCCTAACATTCCTTGTCCCCTGTGCTAGACTTTTAATACATTCTTTATCTTGTCTAATGCTCACACTTCCTGGGTAAGCCAGGTGTCTTTCTGCTTATTTTGGGTTTTGCCCTTTTTACAGACGTGGAGACTGAAGTTCAGAGGTGTTAAGTCATTTGCTCAAGGGTCTACAGCTAATAATTGGCAGAGCCAGAAATCCTCTCCAAATGAGACCAGCCTACATATCACCTGAAGGTACTGGAAGACTATATTTTTTTTCAGAAACACAAATGTTGAAACAATTCTGTTGATTACAAAGTACAGAGGTAGATTAAGAGGAGTCCTGGAACAAAAGTGCTATTATCGATCTAAAAAATAAAATCTGCAACAGGTATGGAGTGGTGGAGTAGTGGTGGCTAAATCCAGTAATTTTTTTTTATAAAACTAGCCTAAATTGAGAATAATATTTTCGAAATTTTATACGATTTCATCTTCTTCCTAAAATATTTTGGGATAGAACCATTCCTGTACATTCTTGTAGGGCAGGGGTTCTCCAAAACTGGTCCTGAAACCAGCAAAATCAGCATCACCTTGGAACTTGTGGGAATACAAATTCTCAGCCCCCCACTCCAAACCTACTAAGTTAGAAAGTTGGGAGCAACCCCACTGCTTCTCCCAGGCCGTACGGGTGCTTTTGAGGCATGCTACAGTTTGAGAACCAGAGTTGTTTGGGTAGGTGGAAAAAAAAAGTGAGGGAAAAAATGAATTCAATTCAGGTGTCTAAAGAAATCTTTATATATAAATACATTGCCCTGAATGGTTATAGAAGGTGATGATATAAGTGAATATTTAATGTGCTACAGCTTTAAGAAAGACTGAAATCATTCGTCTTTCTATAGGTAACAACTAAATCTTATAGAACATGTAGTTCATGTCTTTTTGCCATACATCCAAACACTCCCCAAAAGTGCCTCTAATAGAGTTTTTTGAAAAAGTGGTTACTGAAAAATAAATGATGTTCAAAGGACTTACTTTGGTACTTAGTGTTGACTTTGTTGACTTTGTTTCTGGTTTGGGGGCACAGGACTGTCAAAATCTAACCCTTCTCTTCTCAAGAGCCCGAACTCAAGGTTTTAGCCAGCAATGAGCAGGGAAAGTTTTGCTTACACTACAGAGCCTCAGCAAGGACAGTCAATCCCTCAGAAATGGCTTATGTTCTAGCACTTAATTCTGTTTTATCCGCGATGAATTCCACTGGAGCCAAGGTTAGCCTCAGGGGTTGCAATCAGCTCTCAGGTGCACATCCAAGCACCCTGACTTTGGTTCCTTGCAAGTTACATTACTGTCATCCCCAAAAGAACTGTGCCCTATTGACAACTTACTTTTCATTACTGAAGTGAAATTAAATGAATTTATGTTCTGGAAAGATATAATAGCCACTGTTATAAATGTTAACAGTGGCTATTTCAGGAGGGGGGGGAAGGGTGGGGTGGCCTTTTTTCCTTTATATTTATCAGTAGTTTTTTTATTTAAAAGTAAATTACTTGGCAATGAGTATGATTTAACTTTTAAAATTTAAGTTTTAAACATAAAAAAATAAGCAGTATTTCTAAAACACCAATGACTGTGTGTGTGTGTGTGTGTGTGTGTGTGTGTTCGAAGGGTGGCTTGGGAGAATCTCACAGCCACACCTTGAGCCTGGTTATGATCTGCTGGTATACAGAGGCTACATGGCCTCTGTGACAGATCCCAGATGGCAATACTCTTACAAGACTGTACCTTGATCTTAAAGTCAGATGTTTCAAGATACAAAAGGATTCTTTGCTTGCAAAGGGACAGGAAGAAAATCAAGAACAACAAAATAAAGTTCTTTCCAACTGGGATAAATAGAGATGTTATGTGCAAGGCGAAACCATTGAAGCTATATTTTTTTTCAGGCAGCAAAAAACCACACAAACTACACACACACACACACACACACACACACACACACACAGAGGCAAGATAGTAAAACAACCTGTCTATATATTCATTGCAGGCTTGTAATCAGAGATCATTTCTGCCAGAGAGCCCTACTGGCAGATAAAATATCCTCTGCAAATAGCCTGGATAATTGCCATGCTATTATAAAACCTCTTCTTCCCCCATCATTGTAGCAAGGTCTTCGGTACACAGGAATCTTGGTCAGAACGTTCTGGCCTGCAGTCCTCGCTTTGGCGTTAAATATAGGCATTAGGAGGAGTTTTGGTGAGACTATCATGAAGAGTGTGTGTGTGTGTGTATGTGTGTGTGTATGTGTGTGTGTGTGAGTGTACCTTCATGCACATGCGCACACACGAATGCGTGCTCCCCATCTGGCTATTGCCTCTGCTTTCCTTCCTCTGTCTCCAGATAGAAAGGAAGAAGGGGTGCCTGGGTGGCTCAGTTGGTTAAGTGTCCGGCTTCAGCTCAGGTCATGATCTCACAGTTTGTGAATTCAAGCCCCACATCAGGCTCTGTGCTGACAGCTCAGAGTCTGGAGCCTCCTTTGGATTCTGTGTCTGCCTCTCTATCTGTCCCTCCTCTACTCACACTCTGTCTCTCTCTCTCTCTCAAAAATAAACAAACATTTTTTAAAAATTTTTAAAAAAGAAAGGAAGAAACACACCTGACCCATAAGAAGCAAATTCAAAAAAACATGTTTAAAGTGAATACAACCCAACATTTTACTCAGCAAGGTGTGAATAGCAAAGCACTCCCCTCCAAAGTGGACTTTTGCTTTGTCAGGAAGCAAGGAGTTGATGTGCTTTGCATACATGCTCCACAGAATCCTTGTAACAAACCTTTGAGGAAGATATGAATGTGTTAATGGACCAAAAACTGTATTCTGAGAGGAATCGACCACAGGCAAGTCTCACGCGTGGAGTACTTACTCTGTGTTTGGCACTGAGCTACAAGCTTTCTATGCATTTACCTCATTTAATCTTCACTGCATCAGAGTTGACAATGCTCTTGTGATATTCAGTTCTGTGCCAGGTAGTCCTTGGAAAGCCACAGCATAAACCTAGCACACACCTTTGGAGTGTCAACTTCAACTTAAAACATTTTAAATACTCGGGGCGCCTGGGTGGCTCAGTCGGTTGAGCATCCGACTTCGGCTCAGGTCACGATCTCGCGGTCCTTGAGTTCCAGCCCCGCGTCAGGCTCTGGGCTGACAGCTCAGAGCCTGGAGCCTGCTTCGAATTCTGTGTCTCCCTCTCTCTCTGCCCCTCCCCCGTTCATGCTCTGTCTCTCTCTGTCTCAAAAATAAATAAACATTAAAAAAATAAAAAAAAAACGTTTTAAATACTCAAACAAACACAACTGTATGATGGAGGAGACTACAAAATTGGTTTTGATTTTTAAGACAAAGCATCGGAATGAACTTTCTGGTAGGTGGTTTGGAGCACCATGCCAAGGTCCCTAAGGGGTATGTCTTTACACCCTCTGTCACTGGCATTACATTATACTATACTGGTTCTAAATAATCATCCATCATATTATGAGATTTTCTAGAATTTAGGGTTCCTTGTGAGAATGTCTTAAGGGGATACATACTGCTTTTCTTTACTCTTATCAATCCCCTCCCTGTGAAATCCCATCACATAAGTTTCTTTGGCATCAGGGTGATAGGCCACTGGTTGGAGAGGTGATGGTAAAGGCACTGAGTTTTCTGATAGGGTGGCTGAGCTACGCAGGTAATGGTGGCAAGAAATAAAGGCTAGATAAGGCCACAGTCCTCAGGGTTTCTAGGTCCCAATGTTCTTCCCCCCTAAGGTCTGTGTTCCACTCCTCAATGCAGTGACAAGCCAGGTCTCCTTGGAAAATCCTTCCCAGCTGTAGTCAAGTGAGCCTATTTCTCTTTGCTTGATTATCACTTCCCAAACAGTCTCCAAGTTCATCTTCTCTTGTTATCATGGGAAGTAATGAGAAAACAAGCTTCAGTACACACTATGTGTCTTGGCCAGCCTTGCTAGACAGCCACCATTTCTGCCTCTATGGCTTTGGGATATATGTGCATCAGCCTACAGTTCATTTACGATTCTACAAATATTCAAATACCTGTATGGGGGCTTTGTGTTAAGCCTTCGAAGGAGGAAAAGGAGATTAGGAGAAAAGGCTAGAGGAATGCAAACCACCAAAAGATCACTTCCCACTGAGGTGGCATTTAAATGAGCTTTAAAGGATGGGAAGAATTTCATTAGCTAGAGATTATAGGGTGAGGGAGAGGCATTCCAGAGGGAAGGAACAGCATAAGCAAACATATTCTGGGGGAAGGGGTGATGGGAAAGACTGAATCAAAAAAGCACAGGGCATATCCAGGAAATGCAAGGTAAGTACTCCAGGATGTCTGAGATTAGAGTATATTATGGAAGTGGTGAGAAGTAAACTGGAAAGACAGATCTTGAAAGGGTTTTAGTGTCAGACTCAAGGGTTTGGCTTTACTCAACTGGCAGGGCAGGGCCATTAAATGTTTTGATAGAAAGTGATGCTATCAGACAAGTGATTTAGAAAGATTATACCAGGGAGTTGGAAAAGGAGAGAAAACCTTGCAGATGAAACAAAATAAGGTGTTATGCAGGATGCAAAAGGAATGTTAAGGTATTGTCTTTCCTCAAGAAGCACAAATTCAGATAAACTTAAACCAACAAACACTGTAAAATGATTCTATACTGCTGAGCACAGTCCTATAAGTGCTTTATTATAGGACACTGACTAGAGCAACTTATGAACACACATTTTCCCCCACAAATGTTATTTTCTGTGGCGACAACTATGACTGGCACATTGCAGCCCTGAATTTTGAACCCTGTGACCTAGAACCCTTCCTTCTTTCCTCATGTTAATACTTCCTCATTCACCAGAAGGAGAAAGAAGGGCTTTCCAACAATAGCCTTTTTCTTACGATGGTCTTTAGAGTTTCTTTCCTCACTTCATTTAGCACACTAGGCCGTTATAGGGTAGCCAGGCCTCAAAACTGCCATAGCCACCCCCTCCCCACTCCCAAATCACCTGTACTAATTTGCTGAACAGACTTCTGAGATTACAAGCAAATATCATTTAGGAAGAAAAACATGCCATCTCTATGGCAACCTGAAAGTCTGAGAGGGAGCCCACCTTGAAATCACCAAACAATGGTCTCTTTGAGAAGTCTCTAGGGCCTGGGTTAGACAATCTCTTATTAAGGGGTTGGCTGTTGTTAGTGTATCCACTTCTTAAACCACAACTAGAAGCCCTGACTATTGAAATTCCTATGCAAGTGGTCTCTTTTCTTTCCACACCGCACTGCCATGTACAGTTGCAATGCTGAAGAAAAAGTGAATGTTTGTAAACATAGTTGTCACTTATTGAGCTCCTGCTATGTGCAAATCACGTGCTAAATACTCTCGGGATACCACAATAAAAATGGCAAGGACACCCATTGAGATGGATGTCAAGATCTATCCAGGGAGACCCATAGGAACAGAAAAAGGAATGAACAACATCATAAGGTACTCATTTTGCAATGATCACTATAGGGGACACTAGCATTGCAGAGATCACAGGCTTGGATTTTCTAAGGCAGTGCTAATGATGTTCTCTGTCCTATCACCACCTAAACCATCAAAAACATGCCAGAAATTTCAATGTTTTAGGATCTAAAGTATATATTCCAACTGTTTTGTATACCTTTGAACATACGAAGGTTCTCTGATAAAAGAGGAACTCTGGTTTTGGGTTCAGAAAGTGTAATCACTGTATTTGCTTACTCATTCAACATGTATGAATTGAACACTGCCAGATGCTATGCACTACTATACGGGTACAGTGGGAAACAGGGCAGACAAGGTCCCTGGTCTCATGGAGCTTGTGTTTTGGCAAGGGTACTCAGACGAAACCAGATAATTTCAGAGACAAACAATGGTTGGATACAGAAGGAAACCACAGGCTGATGTGATAGAGCATGGTAAGGAGAGATCTACTTTAGATGGCCAGAGAAGGCCTGACAGGATGACATTTGGGTGGACATCTGCATGATGGTAAAGAGTCAGCTATCCATATCTCTTTGGGAACAAAGTTATGGAGAGAGGGAACATCAAATACAAAGTTTCAATGGCAAATAATAATATTAACCATGTGATAGGCACTGTTCAAATGCTTTGCATATCAAAATCATTTAATTATCACCATAACCACAAAGTAGTACATACTATTAATAACCCCAGGTTTTTGTGGAGGAAACTGAGGCAAAGAGAGGTTGCAAGACTAACCCAAAGTTAATAGCTGATGAATGGCAGATCTGGGATTGAAACCTAGATAAATCTTGCTCCAAAGTCCGTATCTCAACCATAATGGGGGGAGGTGTTCAAGCAATACAAGGATCTATCCTTAAGGGTTGTAATTTGCATAACACACACGGAAAAGTCTTACAAAGCAACCTAGGAAGCTATGGAGCTCACCCAGTAACAGGGCGCCTAGGAGGCAGGTAGATTGGAGCAGTAAAAGAACATATTGCAATATTAAATCAGATTTGAAACACGGAATGTTGATGTATGGAACTGTGCTTGAGTACCCAGACTTCAACTTTTCTAAAACATTCAGAAGCATCAGGAAAAAAAAGGCAGGAAATACCAGAGTGTAGGAATATTAACCCTCTTCATAAACAACAACCATAAATCTAAGTTTCCATCACCTACCTAAAGGACTGTCCAAGAAAAACAGCCTGATTAAATTAGATAAGTGTGAAGAAGCTGGCAACATGTCATCAATAGAGACAGTGGGTTCATGGGTGTAATCGTTATTCTTCATTTCCCTGGAAATTTTCATCTGCAATATTTTATCTATTAAAATAATAAGAGCAGAAGTAATACCTTTCACCTGAAAAAAATGAAAAATGCCTGCAAACATTGACACATTGTCCTCATGATATAACAACAAAGTGCAGAAAAGTCTTTTCAATTCCTTTTAAAGGGAAAAAGAGAAGGATTTTGAACTCTAAATACTTTTCATCCACACTGCTCATTCTAGACTGTCCTTTATTCCTTTTAAGCTGTCTCATGGTTGTTAGTATTATCTTCTTGACATACATACATATATACAGAGACAAGTATAGATACTTCATTCGGTAAATGCTTACAATGATGGACAGAGAGCTTGCAAATACATAGGGCTTGGACAAGAGCAAAAGGAATGTTAGAACTGGAAGACATATGGCAGAGTTTTATCATTATACACATTGGAGATGAGACCATACAAGATCCAAAAACCTGCAACAGATAGGCGAGGCCTCCCCTATTTGCTATTTTTCAGTCGACAGCCAAGAGCTGAGTGACTTCTCAGTCAAGACACTAGAAAATGATTTGACTCCATACCAGGTTTGGCCCTCATTCCACTCTGGAATTTCGTAAAAATTCCACTTGTACCCCTTGCCTCAGTTTTCCTCCTCAATAACCACTGAGAAGAGATAATGGCAACACAGTAATGGTCCCTATTATGCCAAACTGCTTCTGTGGTTTTTCATTAGAGGATGAAGTCCAGTTTCCTTCCATGGCATACAAAGCCCTCTATGTCTGCTTCTCCCACCTAATCTTGTCACTTCCACCAACCTCCTTTTATACTAAAAATCCCATCTTTCATCCCATTCCTTCTGCATACACTGTTACTCTCCCGGCAATGTGCCCCTTCTTCCTCTCCCTACTTCTCCCTTTCCCCCTTCTCCTGATAACTCCAACTTGCCAACTTGTCTCTGGGAACTTTGAGAAGAGCAACTCTGGCAGTGAAGTACAGATGGTCCAGAACAGGGTTAGCTAGGCACTAGGAAGGTCCCTGGTTAGAAAGGCATTTTATATAATTTTAACTTTCATAACACATCAATCTGCTAAAATCAGTTGTAGGCTATATCCAAATAATTTTTACCAAGAATTGATAAAGTCCCAAAGTTTGCAAATGATTGAAAGCATATTCTAGGTTATTCCTATATAATATCACTACTGTTCAGGTTCCACAAGAAGTCATGCCTGACATCTCCCATAAAATTTAGGTTGTCCTAGACTCCCACAGCACCCCTATATACAGCACTTTGCACTCTGCTTTAAAACTGTCAGTTTTCTTTTCTGTCTCCTTTACTAGACTATGAGTTCCTCATGAGCAAATCAATATATTATTCACTTCTGTATTTCCAGTGTCAGGCACAGCACATGGTACAGAGTGGGCATGTGCTGAATGAGGGCATAAACATTAACAGATAAAGTAACTTAGAAAACAGTAAGAATTCCTTTGAGGACCAATATGGCTCCATCTTATTTTACCTGTCACATCTAAGCAGACCTAAGTTCCATGGATGATTATTCTCAAGAAATTGTCTCATCTTCTCATTCCATCAGTTTTCATAGAACTTAATCAATACTCTTTTTGATGTGGGAGACTGCAAACGTAATAGACCAGAAGGTTTGCCTTAGTAACACTTTCTTTTGAATTCTATGAGCTGACAACATAGCATAAGGTAAGATATGGGTAGAACAAAGTAGCTAAAATGGAAAGTTGGGACTCCAGATCCTTTTGAGAGGGTGGTGTTTCTAGATCAGGCATGAGGAGAGGGCATAAATTGCAAAGAGCTTCAGAATCCTAGAGATTGGATCCACACTAGAGATATATAGTGTGATGTGGTTTAAGACAGAACAGAACCCCAAACCATTTTGGAAGCAGATCTATCCACTGCAATCAAAAGATATTATCTCCAAGTTCTTGCCCATCAGGGATTCCCTCCCTTTCCTGTGCCATCAACCTCTCATTCTCTACTGGCTCTTTCCCCACCTCCTAAAAAAATGGGCACATCTCCTGCATCATTTCATTTGATTCTCCAACCAACCCCATGAAGTAGGCATTATCACTATCCTCATTTAATAAATGAGAAAATTGAGGGGTACCTTGATGGCTCAGTCGGTTAAGCATCCGACTTCAGCTCAGGTCATGATCTCACGGTTCGTGAGTTTGAGCCCCACATCGGGTTCTGTGCTGACAGCTCGGAGCCTGGAGCCTGCTTGGAATTCTGTGTCTCCCTCTCTCTCTGCTCCCACCCCCATCCCATACTCTGACTCTCTTTCAAAACTAAAAAAAAAAAACATTAAAAAAAAAGAATTGAGAAAATTGAGGGCCAGAGAATGAAGTAAATTACCCAAGGCCACAAAGCTAGTAAGTGACCAGATCCGGGTCTCTAACCCAGAGCTGTCTGATAACCAAAGTCCTTGCTTTTAACCAACTCTGCTAATGTTTGTCTTCTTATCTAACTCAAGAAAGTTCCTGTTGCAGGTTTGTTCCTATTATCCTGTCCTCCAAGGTAATGGAGGACAACTACCTATACTATCTATGTAATACTGTACCTTGTACTAGGAGATTCATGATCAAGTCTATCTCTAGTCATTTCTTCTTAAAATTAAACACAGATGGTTTAGCCTTTAGACTCTATTTAGCAGATCCTTAATTAAATCAGCCAAACTTGGAAAAATTTATTAACTGCCTACTAGGTGCCCATTCTGTGTTTCAGAACTTGATACAAGTTCTTGGCTTGGAGTGGGAGAAAAGTATAGATATGGAATGCAAGGTAGTGGGGAGTAAGGATGAGTGAGAAAATATATGATATTTATTTTAAACGTTCATATCTTCAGGGAAGTTAAAAGACAAAGGCTGTCATCATTTGGCTTTGGGGAGTATGGGTTTCAGGAAAATAACACCGGCATAATGTATTTGTAGTTAAGAAAATAAAAAAGAAGCCCCATATATATATCTTATTTGTGTAGAGTCAACAGATAAAATCCAGAGCTGCTATATTCAGAGCAGCTGCTAGAAGACTGGCCACAGCTGGACAAAAGTCATTAACTTCAAGAGTGAAGTATTTCTAAGCACCCCAACAGCTGTGTCAATCATATTTGGCGGCAACCAGATGTTTTGGTCTGTGTCATGGCTCCAGCAAATGCCTGTACCCAGCTGCTAAATAAACCCAAACTCCAGAGAGCTATCATTTTCTTTCATTTCAATTGCTATGGTCCCCACATCCTTTCATTCATGGCAGTATCCAACCATGAATGTTGCTTTTCCATTCTGTCCAACCAGGATTCTCTTTAACATGAAGTTATTAGCCTATTAATCTAGTGTCTACTATCCACATGCTGCTGTTGGGAACACAAGGACATATCATAAGAGGCAGCAATGGGCTCTGTCTCTCAGGAACTTATAAACTACTAATATTTGGGAGACAAGAATGACCTGTGAGAAAATTACTAGAATTTGCTACCCTAAACTGATGTGCCAAATGAGAATGCAGACAGGTTTATCGGATTTCAGAAGAGGGGGCAGAGAGATGGATATTTGGGGGTAAGCATAGTCAGGATAGCTTCATGAAGGAATTGTCACCTGAATTCTTGAAGGACCTGAATTCACCTGAATTCTTGAAGTCACCCGAAGTCATCCGAAGTCACCTGAATTCTTGAATGTTGTGATTTAAGAAATGGGGGAAGGAACTTTGTGAGCAATGAGGGATGGGAATGATTCATTGGAGAGAGAAGGAATGGATGAGTGTGGAAAACTAGTCTGAGGCCATATCGGGGAGGTTTTGTGTTCCCAGTAAACAGTCTGACTGTCATCCTATAGGAACCTGAAAGCCAGAGTTATCATGATGATAGTCTAGAGGATATTGCAAACATTGATTTACCATTTTTAATTTTGTAGAAGCTGGTCCCTACGACCTCTCTGTGCCATATTTAATTATTTTTCTGCTATCACTTTTAATTCTGTTTTCAAGGATCTTTTTTCCCCTCTGGCTGATTAAAATAATATATTTATTATGTGAACCCCCCTCCAGCTTCAGTGCCTTTCTTTGTTCCTTAGCAGTCACAACCTGAAAAGTCGCTAACACCTATCACACTGCACTCAGCTTAATTAACTGCACAAATAGATTGTTTCTCTAACCTAAAAATTATCTGGGGAGAGAAATAAAAGGATAGGGAAGGAAGCTATGAGAAGCAGAAGCCAGAAGACAAATTTATCTCACTCAAGAAGCCATACTGGTTATCATAACAATAACAAATATTTATAGAGTGCTTTCATCCTGAGGAATCCCAGAGCCTCAGAGCAATGAACCCTTGTGGTAAATAGATTAAAGGAGCTATTCAGCCATCCAAGAGAGGAAGCCCTCTCTCCCAGGCTCAGTGCACTAAGTCATTCCTGGGACAGCATTTGATTTTAGCCGAGGGATTTTAAAAGAAACTGGATGGAACCTCCAAGTCATAAAACCTGGACAGCATGCATAAAGAACATCCCAGAATCTTTTCACAGGAGAGAGCCTGGGAGCAACAGGTGTGTTCATAGTCACCTTATGTCTCATGCATTAAGATCACAGCAGCTTCAGAGGCTAGCTTTAGCCTCACTGATTTGAGATAAAAGAAATCTGAAATGCCATCAGATATTGTTTCATATCTTGAAACCATAGATTTACCTTACTAACATATATTTCCAGATAAATTAATTCAATAAATATTTAGTAGGAGTACATTTCAGGAGAAGGGCTTAAAACGTCTTCAAAGATTCAAGCCATACTATTAATAAAGAGCATGTTGTTCTGATTTCATTTCTGGATGTTAACGTTAAGTAGCTGTATGATCTTGGACCAGTCATTTGGCATTTCTGGATCTCAATTTTATCAAACTGTGTGTGTGTGTGTGTGTGTGTGAGAGAGAGAGAGAGAGAGAGAGAGAGAGAGGAGGAGAAGGAGGTGTGGGCAGAGACAGAATGTACCACATAACTTTAATAACTTTAGTAACTCTTTTACCTATCTGTGTGGAGTGGTCACAGGTCATTTGGCTCAAGGCCTCATTTGGAGACATGAGAAATACAATCTACTAGATGGCACAGAGCTAGTTAGAGCTACTTAGAGCAAGTACTTGCTACTTAGAGCAAGTTTAAGAAAACATTAAAAAAATAGGAACAGATTGTGAAGAGGGTACAACTTGGACAAATGGGTCAAATCTCCAGGTATACTGATGTATGATCAGGGATAAACTAGTTGTAAAGTCACTTAAACCAGTGGTTTTCAAATGACTCCATGGAACAACAAGGTTCCTTGAGGGCATGTCAAGGTCTACCAAGGGTTGCTCAATTCAATGACGAAATGTCCTCTACAACATCCCTTCTATTTCTGAAATTCAGCCAATGTTGGAATAATTGCCCTGACTGGCAAGTCCTTCCCTCCCAAGGTGGCCTATCATGCCTTTAGAGAGTCAGATGGTTAGATGGCTTTTCTTAATATTGAGCTGAAATTTATTTCCTGTAGCTTCAACCTATTGACCCTAGCCCCAGTCCTGTGGCAACACAGAAAAAGGTTAATCCCTTTCCCCATGACAGCTTACCAAATATTTAAAGACAGCTTACGTGTTCCAGAAGTCTCCTCTCCTCCAGTCTCAACAGCCCCAGTTCCTTCACCTGTACCTTTACGTCCCAAGTTGCTTTACATATGTGTTCAACCTCACGTCCCAGAACTGTCCTCAAACTTTGCAGAAGAATGCAGGGCAATCAAGCCTCTTGGTCTAGAGGCTATTCCATGTTTATTTCTGCCTATGCAATGTGATATTACAGTAGCTCAAAACAAGGATGAACCTCCTCAAACTCAGAGTGGCCAAAGAGAATTACTGTAGCACAGGACAGAGTGAACTGTAGCTGGAGGTGATGTGGGCCTATTGGAAGAGTGTAAACTCAAAATGAGATTATCACTTGGTAGAGGGGGTTTGGTGGGCTAAGCAATACTTTCCCCATTCCCTTTGAGCCTTGAAAGTCTGATTCCATGAATCAACTGACATCCTGCAATCTCTCACAAATCTCTGTGCCTGGGATTATCAGAATCTCTTCAGAGGTTCCTCAAAAGTCAAGTCAATAAAGCAAGTTCCTGCAAGGAAAGTAGTTGTCAGTTAGTAGTGTAACACCACAGCTGTCCCGGTGGTTTTACACAGGAAGATCTTTCCCAAATAGGGAAGAAGGTGATAAAAACAGAAAGTAGTGGGGCCTACTTTCAGCCCCCAAACACAGACACACCACTAGTAAGTCAAAGAGGAAGGCTTGGAAGCTGGGCATAAAGACTCCAAACCTCCCATCTTTATCTTCACAGCTGCGAGCTTATGTCAACACCAAGCTCATGTACTTGCACCTTCACTTTCCAGACACCTTGTATGCCTGCTACCTGTAAAGGAGGCCTTGAAGGGTTCTTCACTCACATCAGACATTCTGTCTGGGTTTCAATAACCCGCCTTTTATTCAGATCAATTTGCTCTGAGCCTTTAGAGCTGTGCTTTGACTTTGCCATCCTGATAGGGAAGTCTCTTCAGTCAGGCTCATTTTCTTCCACCACCATGGCAGCCTCTTGCCAATCCTAATCAAGATTGCAAAATCCAGAGCAAAGTAGGGGACATTTTGCCTATACTCCTGAAGAGACTCTTTTCTCTTCTTACACAATCAATTCAAGGAAGTTTTATTGAGCACTTGTTATGAGATAACATCTGAAAATCACTAAGAAATCCTCATTGTATAATGAAAGAAAAAAACCCTTAAGTCCCTCAGTGTGATACATGTTATATATATGACCTTTTGTATTGTGACTTCCAGCCTAATTTTGAGCCTTATTTCCAGCCATCTTGACTTCTCTGCCCCCTACCCCAGCACACACATATATTCTGATGTTGCCACAACTGACTACTTGCTATTCCCTAAAACACACCGTGTATTTGTGTGTGTGTGCGCACACGTGTGTGGTGCATGCACCCATGCTATTCCTTGTATAGAAGACCCCTATCTCCCTGGGGGCTCAAACTCAACTTCCAAATTTAACCCTAATTTCTTTCTGTAGCCTTTCCTACCTCCTCAAATCCCAAATTAATCACGCAACTATATTCTTCAGGTAGAACATTAACAAACAATTATTAAAATTACTTGTTTATGTATACGTATTTCCACTAGGCTCAAAAGCAGAGGCTTTGTCTTGGCTATTTCATATTCCTAACAACTAATGCAGTGTCTGAGTGAGTGATGTTTGGGAAATTTTGAGGAATCAAACAAAGGAAAGAAGGAAGAAAGGTAGGGATGGAGAGAGGAAGGAAGGAAGGAAGGGAAAGAGGAAAGGAAGGAATTTCTTCCTTTACTGGACCTTGAGCTCCTTCGGGGTAGGTACTACCTCCTACTTATTTTTGTACCCACAGTGGCTTATATGAGGCAAACACACAATTACTTCCGTGGAATTGAAAGCAGGTAAAAAAATGATTTCTATATAGAAAATCATTAAATATATAGCTGTCCCCCAAGTACTTACAGTGTCAAAGTTGAATAGTTTAACTGGAGAGAAATTCAATATCAAGGCAGACAACCCTAAGTGCTCTAGAAGTTCAGAGAAGGGAGAAGTCGAGTGTAGGCTGGAGTTGTGTAGGACAGCACTTCTCAAACTGTAATGTGCAGTGAGGAATTTGTTAAAATGCAGAAGCTGATTCAGTAGGTCTGAGAGAGGCCTGCAAATCTGCATTTCTAACAGGCTCCTCGGTGATGCCTATCCTGTTGGTGTGATTACCATACTTTGAGTAGTAGTGAGGATGTAGAAAGCTTTCCTGAAGGAGGCCTTTCTTTTTTTTTTTTTTTAAGTTCATTTTTATTTACTTTGAGAAAGAGATAGAGAGCCAGCAGGGGAGGGGCAGAGAGAGAGGGAGACAGAATACCAAGCAGGCTTCACACTGTCAGCGCAGAGCCTGATGCTGGGCTTGAACCTGTGAACCATGAGATGATGACCTGAGCTGAAATCAGGAGTCAGAACACTTAGCCGACTGAGCCACCCAGGCACCCCAAAGAAGAGGCACTTCTTAAGCTAGGTGCATTTTCTATCTGTTTAAAAAAAAAAAAAAAAGGAGGGGAGGCAAGAACAACCGCGAAAGTAAAGTAACAGAAGTAAGAGAACATTTTATTTGCAGGACGGACAATAGAACCATATAAATAGAGTGGAGAGGTCCTGTAAGGGCATAATTAGTGATAAATCCAGAGAGATTAGGTAGGGCCAGATTATGAGCTATACTAAAGACTCTTCTGAGGAATTTGAACTTTTCAGTGTAAATTCTTAAGCAAGAACTCAACGTATCATCCTCACACTGTATATTGTTGTAGAAATGTTAAGTTTATGAAACACATTTTCTTAAGGGTTATTGCCATCTGATCCTCACAACACCCTCATGCAACAGTGTTGGGTCAGGTGTCTTGTTTTCATTCCCACATCACAAGATGAGGAGACTGAGGCTCACTGAAGTGACTTTCCCACAGTTATGCAAACATGGATGAGTGACAGTATCCAAACTGAGTTTTTAGGACTCCCAGTCCAAAGTAATTTTTCATCACATCATGCTGCAGATTGCCACTTTAAACAAGAGGGTCCTAAAAAGGGGCATTTGTGAAATTATCTTCACATTATTCCAATCTTCTCTTTAACTGCAGTTCATTATCTGGCTAAGGGAAATCTGCCTTCAGAATTATAATTCTCTGACCCAGAAGGCTATTAATTTCCTTCTATTTAGTCACTGAAGGATTTCTCCCTGCCTATTCTTATTGTATGTTAAAGAAGAATGAAATTATTCACGTAAGAATATGGGGAGGCACTTGCTAATCTATTTTGTTTAAGAAATTTAAAAGAAACCAGTTTGAGCCTATTAATGACATCAGGATCTCCTCCCAGAGGCCTTGCTATTGTAGTTTCATTTGCCGTGCATCTTTTGTTTGTATTTCCCAGCCTGGAGATGCGATCACTCTGTTATTCCCTATTATGATCCTACAGGAATCTACTGTTTCCCAAATTCCCCTTCTTTAGAGATTATGTTTCGGAGACTTTCAGGGCAAGGGGATTGATAGTGTGACATCAGTGTCCTACTTTCTGATGCTTTTTTTTTCACTTGCAGGGAACTGAGTTTTGCCACACTGGAATTAAGTGGGTCCAAACTCCATCCAAGCAGCCCAGGAGTTAGGAAACACTTTTTCTAGAAAGGAGAAGACAGAGAGACAAACTCAGTTGAAAGGTCTACAGAACTTGTATTATCAAACAGGGTCCTCAATCAGTGTTTCAGATTTGATTAATTTCTAACATGTCCGTTGAATGTTCAGACTACCAAATTGAATTTATTTGTGTTTGTCTAGTTACTAATTATTAATGCAAAAAAGAATTTAGTGGGCTAGTCCCTTAACCCCTCTGAACCTCAAATATCATTATCTCAAAAGGGGATAATGAATTATACTTCTTGTGGGATTGCTGTGAGGATTAAACGTGTATAATGTACACAAAGCATGTTGCACCCTGTCTGGCACCAGAGTAGGTGCTCAGGAAATGATGGCTGGTGTTCTCCCATTCACTCATGTGTTCTCTGAAAAGAACATGAAAGGAAACTTAGAAAGACCTGAAGAACATACCCCTCTGTCTTTAAAGATAGGAAACTGGAGAACAGAGCTGTTATCTGATAAATTGTAATTATACAGTCGGCCATTGAACAACATGGGGGTTAGGGGTGCCTACCCTTGTGCAGTCAAAAATATGCATATAACTTTTGACTCCCTCAAAACTTAAGTATTAACAGTCTACTGTTAACAGGAAGCCTTAACCGATAACATAAACAGTCGACTAATACATATTTTGTATGTTATATATATTATATACTGTATTCTTACAATAAAGTAAGCTAGAGAAAAGAAAATGTTATTAAGAAAATCATAAGGACATTTAGGCTCTTTCCATAATTTGGCTAAGAGCCTAAATGTCCATCAACTGACGAATGTATAAAGAAGATGTGGTTTATATATACATACAATGGAATACTACTTGGCAATGAGAAAGAATGAAATCTGGCCATTTGTAGCAATGTGAATGGAACTGGAGGGTTATTATGCTAAGTGAAATAAGTCGGCAGAGAAAGACAGATACCATATGTTTTCACTCATTTGTGGATGCTGAGAAACTTAACAGAAGACCATGGGGGAGGGGAAGGGGGAAAAATAGTTACAGAAAGGGAGAGAGGCAAACCATAAGAGACTTAAATACTGAGAACAAACTGAGGGTTGATGGGGGGTGAGGGAGAGAGGAAAGTGGGTGATGGGCATTGAGGAGGGCACCTGTTGGGATGAGCACTGGGTGTTGTATGGAAACCAATTTGAAAATAAATTATATTTAATATAAAAAAAAATAAGGTTGACATTGTAAAGCAAAAAAAAAAAAAAAGAAAATCATAAGAAAAATACATTTACAGTACTGGACAGTAAGAAAATTTGCATATACATGGATCCACACAATTCATTTGGGCTAGATGCTGAAATATACTAATGATGGATGAAATTCCTGTTCAGATGGACTTTACATCTTATTGGGGGAGATATATATTAATCCAAAAATAACACAAATAAATAGATAATTCTTAACCGTAATAACTGCTCTGAAGAAAAGGAACATGATCATACAGCACCATATAACAAAGGAGCATCATCTGGATTGGAGAGATCAGAAAATGATTTTGGGGGAAGCATTTCAGCTAAAATTTGAAGGATGAATCGGACTACTAACCTAGATAGTACTAGTGAGAACCGTTTCTTTTCTTGATTGAAGGATACATGTTGTCTAAGGGTTAAACCGTATAGAGGCAAGGCAGGTCATTTGGATCAGTTATTCTCACTTTCTGGATTGAGATTCACAATAAGAGAGGCATTTTACATAGTTTCACAAAATAATCATTTCCAGTAATGCAATTGGGAATTTTCATTCTATTCTATTGTACTCTTCTCCTGTCTTGTTCATTCCATTCTATTGTACTGGGAAACAAATGCTGGTCAGGATCCATACAATTGATTTTTAAAAATTAGAATGGGTTTCGTTCAACCTGTAGTTGGAAAAATACTGATTTAGATGCCTCTAAACTCCATTTCTATCTATCAAAAAAAGAAACAGTTCTCACTAGTACTATCTAGATTATTGGTCCGATTCATCCTTCAAATTTTAGCTGAAATGCTTCCCCAGAAATCGTTTTCTGATCTCTCCAATCTAGAGGATGTTCCTTTGTTATATGCTGCTGTATGATCATGTTCCTTTCCTTCAGAGCAGTTATTACAGTTAATAATTATCTATTTGTGATATATTTGGACTAATATATACCTCCCCCAATATGATGTAAAGTCCATTTGAACAGGAATTTCATCCATCATTAGTATATTTCAGCATCTAGACCAGCCCAGCATGTGGCATGTAGTAATAATTTCATAAATATATGTTGAATGAATAAATGTGCAAACTAACAAATGAATGAATAAAGGTGTTCATAAACCAATAGGTAAGCCTGGTTAGTCATCAACCTACTGTGAAATAATTAGTTGACTTTGCTTTCCAAAGTGAAAGATGTGATGAGGTTCTATTAATAATTGTCTCCTTCAGCAGACTGTAAGTTCCATGAATGACAGGATCATGTCTGGTTTCATTCCCCATTTCACCCCAGAACCAGCATGGTCCATAGCAAACAGCAAATGGTCTGATAAGTTTTGTTGCATTAATAATAAATGTATAGATGGAATCTCTGAAACATTTCCAGGTTTCATGAAAGGCTTCCAAGGTAAACCTAATGATTACAGATGGTCTCATGTATCAAGCCTTTAGCAGGACAGATAATCACAGAATGTCAAAGGTGGAAGAGACCTTACATATCAGTCAGCAATAAGCAAACTTTTTCTGCGAAGAGCCAAATAGTAAATGCTTTCAGCTTTGTATGCCATACAATCTCTGTCACAACTATTCAACTCTGTTGTTGTAGTGCAAAACCGACCACAAACAATATTTACACAAATAGGCAAAGTTGTGTCCCAATAAAACTTTATTTACAAAAATGGGTGGCAGACTGGATTTGACTGCAGTTTGCTGACCTTACCTACCTAATCCAACCCTAACTCAACTCCCATATTTTATAGGTGAGAACAGAGGACTGTTTACCTAGAGGGGAAATGGTATGTTCAAGATCACACCGTTAATAAAGGACCAAACAGGAACTTTCAACCTCCAACTTCAATTTCCAGAACACCATAGCAGCCATGTTTGACAGTCGGCCTGCTTCAGTCCTGGTGTTGGTACTACACTGCCTTGGTTATTGATGCTAAGGGACTTTACCTTAGATTTGATTTGTGTTGGTGTTTTTTTACTTTTCCTTTTTATTCTGTCATCCATATAGTCTAAGAGCCTTGGGAGTAATCAGCTTCACAGAGAGATTTTACAAATCCTTCAATTTAGTTCAGGTTCCTAGAGGTCTGCCTCCTTACATATTCAGAGAGAGTATATACTAGGTGCTTTTTGGCAAAATGTTTTGACTTCTATGGTATCAAGGGCTGGATGTGGGGGAATAGGAAGTGAGAGCTCTGTTATATCTTTCCCTGCCACACACCTTATCCAGCTCTCTCACATATCATTCTGTTGCAGGGGTCACCGAGTTCCAACTGTATATGTACAACACTAAGCTAGCTGTAGGAGGGAAGGAATGATAAGGATGAGAATATTAATAGCAGCTAACTTTCATGGGTTCCGACTATACATCAAGCACATTATATTACAACTTCCCTAAATGCTCATCACAACCCTTTAAGGAAGAATCAGATGGACTAAATTTCTTGGACTGGAACCCAATTTGATCTATGTTGCAACCCTGTGCTATTTTTTACCACTACTTCTGTTCTCAAGGCTATTGATTCCTAAACACTCTTCTAAGGATTGGAGGTGAAAGGCTGAAAGCACTTAGTCTAGTGTCTAGCATCTAGACACTGCATTAATGCAGTGAATCATGCATTCATCTGTTTTTGTTACTCACCACTCTCCTGCATATGCTCAAACACAGACACACACTCTGACCATACAGAACCTCTCAACACTTCCAGTACAAGCAATGCCCTTCCACACCACTTTGCCTTTACATGAGCTGCCTGTTCTTCCTGGAATGCTTCCCACCACATATCTCTGCTCTACTAAGCCTCCGCTCAAATGTCACCTCTTTTATGATACTTCCCTGATGCCTCTGGAGACAATCCAGACACTGTAAAAGTCACACAGTTTCTAGTCTAGGCTCCCCCCTCTCAGCACTTTGTTCAAATCTCTATTATTGGACCTAGTAAAGCATCTGTTCTCTGGTTTATCACACTATGAGCTCTACTGAGACAGGGGCCATCTTATTGGTTTCCTTTTTAAAATAACATCTATTGTGTGTTTTTAATACAGATAAGTATAGAAAGGGAAAAAGGACCGTAATTCATCTCCAAGAAACCTCTTTTAGTCTTTAAGAAAATAAAGCAATATATGAACACGGTAAGAAAATTCAAACTGTACAAAAAGGTACAAAATGAAAAGTAAAAGTCTCCCACTAGCCAACCCTCACCCAAGAAGAAATTTTTGATAACAGTTGTTTACATATCCTACCATAAAAACATTTGTACATATATGTCAGAACTTGTATATATACCGGATCTTATTAAAATAGGTTTTTACACAAAAGATTTTTCTCAACACAATATTATGTACCTTATTTTTTTTTACTTAATTATATATCTCAGACATTTTTTTCTTATCACAGATAGATCAATTTTACTCTTTTATGTAACTCCATAGGATATTATTTGGGATGAATGTAAGTTATTTAAACAGTCTCCTATCTATGGACATTTATGCTTTTCTCAATATTACTGTTACAAGTGACACTGCAATGAAAATCCATATAGTAAAAAAAAATTTGTATAGTAACATTTTGTGAATATGGGAAAGTACCATATTGAATAAAAAATGCACCCCAATTTCAGAGATATTAAAATGTGCATAGAATGCACATCTATAAAATAAATGTGCACCTTAGAATTGATGAAATATGGTATATTTGTGAAATAGTCTCAGTGGAATTGATGGGTCAAAGAGTACGTGAGTTTAAATTTTTGACATGTGTTGCCAAATTGCTGAACGAAAAGGCTACATCAACTTCTACTCCCAGCAGCAAGGTAGGAGAGTGACCATTTTCCCACACTCTTAACAACAGTTGGCAATAGCCAACATTTTAATTGCCAAAGAAAGAGATTGTACCTAACTTCATGAAGTACAGTTTGAAAATCATTGCACGAAATGCTCTCTCAAACCTTCAACCTTGAGATACTCTGATATCCTGTGAAATTTCAACAATGGACCCCACCAAATCAGAAGTTTTCAAGTGCAAGTCCATTCAAAGAGAAAGTTTTCCGTTCAGAGCAGTATCTCTGAGCCAAAGCACAGCAAGACAGAGAAATAAGGCCAGATGCAGAACTGGAGATTTATATAAGAAAAACACTCCCTCCTTTCACAGGAGAAGCTGAAATCACTCAGATTTGAAGCAAGAGCTCAGCTTTCTCTGAGCTTCTCCTAACCTTGCTTAACTGATTGCCTTCTTAGGTTTCTGGACCATTGTTTCAGCCAGCCCCCAAATCTGTCCTGAATCATCCATCCTCCGGGAAGAGATCTATCTTCTCTAGGAAAATGTTGTCTCATTTTATCAATTGATCTTGACATCTAGATGACAGAAACCTGCACTTGAGAGCAAGGCACTTTTAGGTGGCTTAATACCTTTGAATTGTCATTTTCATTTTTGGTTCTGAGGTGGGTGCAGTTTCTTACTTGGAAGAAGTGAGCTCATTAAAATCATCAACAGTGTATCCATTTAATAAATGTCCCAGAGAAGAACAAACAGACAAAACCTACTTAATTTATTCAACAAATATGTATTGAGCAGCTATCAAATGTCAGGTACATCCTAAGTGATAATGGTACTGGCACAGCAGAGACCATCCAAACCCTCTGCCTCTGTGCAGTCTTTGTTGAGTGTGTATATGGGGTGGGGAGACTGGAAAGAACACAAACAATAAACTAAATAAAATATATTCTATGGCAGATGGTGACTAGTGTTATGAAGAAAAATAAAGCAGGGAAAGGGGGTCAAGTGGGGGTTGGTTTAGCTATCATTGGCTGAGTACCTCCTATATGCCAGGCTCAGTGGCAAGCATGTTCCTTATGTGATGAAATGAGAGGGAGGAGAACAAGAACAGGATGGGGGAAGAAGAGAACAACTCCACTTAGCTTAAGCTTGTCTTTAGAACCAGTTTGGGGGCTGGGGTGACTGGGTGCCTCAGTTGGTTAACCGTCCAGCTCTTGATTTGGGCTCAGGTCATGATCCCAGGGTCATGGGATTGAGCCTCACATTGGTCTCAACATGGAGCCTACTTATAATTCTCTCTCTCTCCCTCTGCCCCTCTACCCTGTTCATGTGCTTCTCTCTCTCTCTCTCTCTCTCTCTCTCTCAAAAAAGAATCAGTTGGAGGGCTGACACTGTCCAGCTTCACTGAGTAGAGGACAAAGAAGGGAGAAGGCAAAGTGAGTCACTTCTCAGGTTTTCATGCTTTTAGATCTTATAATATGTCTTCTGAATTTATTTAGGTGGCTGTTTCAAGATCAGACGCACTGCTATTCTGATATTAAGCACAGTACAGCACTCAAAGGCAAATCTATATACTCTTTTGGATGATCTATATAATTTCTCTTCTAATCATCCAAGTAACTAAGTGTATGGAGAGGAAGGTTTTGAGTGCAAGGAGTGTGTACAGTGATAGGAGTTGTATTTGTCAAAAAAAATGGGTGAGTGCTATGGAGAGGTATGGGTTAGATCAATGTAGACCATGACAGAGGAGCTACTTGGGAAAAAAAAAAGAGGCCAGCATGGGAGACAGGAAAGATGGAAAGAAGAGAAAGAACAAAAGCAGGAGAAAAAATGTCAGTCAAGCTGCCATTGAGATCATGGGAAACAAGTAAAAAAACCAAAATCTCCACTTTGTTTCCCCTACACAGACTTGGACTCCCACCCTCAGACAAGCATTATCCAAGCTAAGGAGTTGGTCAAAGTGCTTTTCAAGTGCTTTGCCAAATCAAGGAAACTAATAGTCATTTTTTTCTGTTGGGGAAGGCTGGGCCTCTCAACATCAAAGAATGGCCTCTCTTTTCAAAGAGGCAGCTTCCCACAGCAGTACCTGGCTCCCTTAATCTCAGTAACGACAATAAATGCACAAGCTCCCCTTTGTGTGGAACTCCTATCTAATCAAAACTAATCACCAAACAGATCTTTGCCTGACATATCTGAGTAACAGAGCCGAAGTCTTTACCCTAGCGGAGGCCCCCAGTAAGCCCCTGTAAATGAGAGAAAGGGTGGTCGAGCTGTCTGGCTGTGGGAAAGGGCTTCCTCAGGATTCTGTGAAAAACTCTTTATGTTGATAGGAATTACATCAGATACACCCACAGGCATTTGGAGAACAAGGATACAGTCCAACCCTCTATATCTAGATTGGGACCAGGCAGATCCAGATACCGACAAACTGAAAACAGCAGAGATGCCTCAAAACTTGTTTTCTGGGAGGGGAGCTGAGGAAGTCTAATTGTGTTGGGGGAGGGGGCTGTTGTGTAAGCTGACACGGAGGCCCTCAATTTAAAGATGATAAAAGGTCTAAGGAAGGAGCTAAGGAGGAGCTAAAGAGGCCCCTTTGTGTAATCTAACTTGTCTAGCAAAGCAGTCAAGACAAAGCAGGGCTCCACTAATTGGGAGCTATAAATGGCTGCCATTTATTGAGTGTTTATGGTAAGCCAGGTGAGTGCAACATGTTTTGCTCAGATTAACTAATTTAGTTTTCAAAACAACCCTATTAAGTATATAGTATTATTATTCCAATTTAATATTTAGAAAATTCTGGCTTAGAGAGGTTAAGGAACTTGCCAGAAATCCCAACTAAGTGGATAAAATGGGATTCAAACCTTGGCCACATGTATTCAACTCCAAAGATTGTGTTCTTTAGGCTTGTGTTCTTTCTACTATATGATACTACTTCCCAAGGAATCTATTAAATGTATTTGATACAGAATTTTCTCTCACATGTTTTTTGTTTGTTTGTTTTGTCCATGGTTAGATTTTCCTTATTCTGGTCCTGGGTTTTAATGGAGGAGCCATCAGAAGGTTCATTTCTTTACCTTGGAATCTTGTTTCTCTTCAGCCATGAGACCTATTGAGAACTCAAGAACCTGACTGGATTTAAAATTGAAAACTCCCTTCTTTCGAGGAAGCTATCCAATCCTTAAATACCCTGGTTGCAAGTCCCTTTGCAGTTCCAACCTCTGTATTGCGGAGGGGATGACCTAAAGTTCTGGGAGGGGAAAGGACAAGCCAAAGGTCAAAGAGCTACAGAATGGTGAAGTTTGCATCAGGGCTAAACTCTGGTCTCCTGAATCCCAGTCCAGCACTTCTTCCCCCCTCCCTCCGCCCCCCAGGCCTCCCTCTCCCTGCTTCCCTACCCTCTTTGATTAAGCTCTTCTTCCCTGATTAAGCCCATTATATCTCCCCCACCAATTTCATCCTATGCACTTCATCTTGTTCATTACTATCCAAAGCAAGGCCTCTACATCAGTCAAGCCTGTCACCTTAAGCCCACTTCAATGCTCATTTACTGGAGAGTCCCTTCACACATATGCATAATGTTTGTAGCTTACAGTTTTGTTTTGTTTTTTTTTTTTTTGTAGCTAGCTTAACCTTCTCAAATCCATCAGCTCCTTTAATTTTTTTTTTCTTTTATATTCTTTTGTATCCACTATGGGCCTTAAAGGTGTTTTGTAAACATTAAATTAACAAATATTGTCTCTTGAAAAAAACAAATGTTTGCCAAAATAATATATCCTCCCCAAGAGAAAATAAAACTGAGTAGGAAGATGCCTTATCAGTTCTCATTAGAATTTGACAAAGTATACACTAGTTAATTAGCCCTTTGAAAAGGCTTAGATAAGAGCCTGTGGATGCTAATTAACCCCAGGCCCCACACAGACTAAAGGCAGAGAAGTAGGAAAATATTTTGAGCAAATTTTGTTTTCAAGAAAGTATGGTTATATGAAAACCAAACATGGCATATTTACAAATGTTTAACTGCTGTAGCAACTGAACCAGACTAGAAGCAAAGGGATCACAAAAACATGATAGCTCATCTTCAAAGCACCTCACTAACTGCTTAATTCTCAAAACACCTCTCTGAGGTAGAAAGTCTTATCACACTTAAACAATGGGGAAACTGAGACAACCAGGCTAAGTGACTTGTAGGGGCCTAAAGTTGTCCAAGGTATATATACCTGAAATGAACGTTCTACACATTTGTTTGCTGCTTATAAACCACGGATAGTCCCTAAACACAGGTGTGCCTCACATTTTAGTCTTCAAAGGTAATTTTTAAAGGGGTATAAATCAAATCCTATTTTCAACATGGAGAGAATGTTCTCAACGTCAAGTGAATTCTTTAGTAAACAACCCCCTCATTTATCCATTTGGTAAATAACCTCCTGCCTTTTTAATCACAAAGCCCCTGGATGAGCAGCTGGACCAGAGAAAAAAGCTAGAATCTACCAATATAATTCACAAGAGAACAGCAATTTTGGGTATTTTTTGAGAGGTTAATAAGTACTTCATTCATTATACTGATTAGAACTTCACACTCACTCTAAGGGTGGGAGTAAGGGTTGACCATCCATGACACAGAAGGATTGTTATTATCAGCACTTGGCAGAATTTCACTCAGCTATTTGAAATCAGGAGAGAGCTCTCTGATCCATTTTAAAAAGGCTTGCAGCCTCTTTAATAAAATTCACAAAAGTATTTCCAAAGCGTGAAGTAAGTAGACGGGAAAGGAAGTGCAATGAAGTTGTCTTTTCTGAGTTTTCTGTCCCCTGGAAACCATTACCATCCATCTAAGTTAGCTCAAGGACTTAGTATCATTTTAAGTAATCAAGGGGAAGGCTCCAGGCTTTCTAATCTAATTGCTATCTCCAAGGAAGTGCCTTCTTTACTCAGCTAGGTTGTAGGGGAAGAGCATCTCTAGGGATTAAGAATTGAATGATTTGGACTGTAGCTTTTTCAATCATTTTGATGGTGTTTGTCTCAGGAATGAAGTTTTTTTTTTTTTTTTCGTTTTTGGTATTTAGTGAAAGATGCTGGTCTGTGTGGGTATGCATCACAATATACCTCTTTGGTGAACACCACTAATCTGACATGCCTGGTATGCTTTCTCCTTAACATTTCAAGGACTACAAATTGCTGATCTCAAGAATCTGGATTAACCTGACTGGAAGATGAAAGAAAATAGTATTATCCTAAAATATTTTTTTTTTCTGAGCTACCTGAAGAAGAGACATTTTACAATCAGAATCAGTGAGAGTTTAGAAATTTAATGTGATTGTTTGAGATTCTTGGAAAATGATACCAACACCTTGCTGTTAACACCCTTCTTCATATGCTGGTATAGAATAGATTCCATTACCTACTCCATCTCTGCCTTTTCTTCAGATATCTTAATATACCAGTCAGGCTTTTACCTGCTTTCCAGCCTTCTCAGTCCTCACTTTTGGGGCCATTTGCTTCTCACCTGAAGCCTCAACTATGCTCTAACCCCTAGGATAAATCTAAATAATAGTTGAGAGGGGGAGCATTTAAAGAGCTCTAACTCAACTCTCTAATCTACACATAATGCAACATCACTGTCATTGCTGATCTGGCCCCAACTCTGTATTCCTGTCCTCATAATTTGATGGCTCTTCTATTCAGTTCACTTTAGCAGGCTTTAATTAGCATCTGTTATGTGCCAGGTACTTTAGTTAGGCCTTGGAGACAGCTTACTAAGGTTTCAGACACATAATATTATCAACATGTGTTCAGAGCTAGACTTAATGTCCAGGGTGCTATGAAAGTCCAGGAGAGACCTTGTCACCACTTTGTATGCTTGTTAATGATGGAAACTGGGCCCCTCCATCCCTCCCTGAACTGTCATGTTGCCTGAGTTTCGTAGTATGCTTAACTTAGTACCCTAGTATTTGTATATTTGGAATCATGCATGCCCCAGGGTGTATATATACATAGATAAAATATATAGGGGCACCTTCCTGGCTCAGTCGGTAGAGCATGCGACTCTTCATCTTGGGGTCATTGAGTTCAAGCCCCATGTCGGGGGTAGAGATTACTTAAAAACATAATAAAATATATGTAGAGTTTCCTACCCTTCCCACAGGCACATTCCAGTCACCTTCCTCAGAACTAGCCACTGTTAAAAATTTCTATGGGTCAGGGCACCTGGATGGCTCAGTTGGTTGAGCATCTGACTCATGGTTTCAGCTCAGCTCATGATCTTAGCATCGTTGGATCGAGCCCTGTGTCGGGCTCTGCACTGAGCTTGGAGCCTGCTTAAAGATTCTCTCTCTCTCTCTCTCTCTCTCTCTCCCTCTCCCTCTGCCCCTCTCCCCAGCTTGCATGCTCTCTCTCTTTCTTAAAAAAAAATTTCTACAGGTCATGCATGTGAATTTTCATTGGATGTCATGGCTTATGAAAAAAAAAATATTGAGAAGAGTGCTAAACCCAACTAAGCATCAGAGTCACTTGAGTTTCTTTTCAACCAATAAAAATTCCTGTTGTCTTATAGTTTCTGTGGGTTAGGAATTTGGGAGCAGGTTATCTTGGTGGTTCAGGCCCTGGATCTCACATTAGTCTGCAGTCAAGATGCCAGCTGGGGCTGCAGTCATTTAAAGGTTTGCCTAGGACTGGAGGATCACCTTTCAAAGTGGCTCACTCACATGAGTGACCTCTTGATGATGGTTGTTGGCAGGAGACCTTAGTTCTCCCCCAAATCGGCCTCTCTGCAGGACTGCTTGAGTGGCCTCATGACATGGCACCTGGATTCCCACAGAGTGAGTGATTCAAGAGGTCAAAGTGGAAGCTGTAATGTCTTTTATAACCTAGCCTTGAAAATCACATATTGTCACCTCTGCCATATTCTGTTGGTCACACAGATTCTGAGTCAATGTGAGAGGTGACCACACAAGGGTGTGAATAGCAGGAGCTGAGATTCACTGTGGGTCATCTTGGAGACTGCCTACCATAGGCACAGAACAGAACAGAGAATGTTGAAGAATGAGCTGGATGGAGTGGGGAGGTGGTGAAAATCAAAAAACAACCAGCACCCTTCAATGACCACCCCACTTAAAATATTATATGCATTCTTGCCATTTTATACCACATTACTCTTTTAGTTTTTTTCATGGGACTTAATATGAACTGACACATTATATATTTATTTGTTAACTATTTTATTTGCTAATTCGCCCCCCCACACACACACACTAGAATACAAACTCCACGAAATAAGGAATTTAGTCTATTTTGTCCACTGTTGGTACTCAATAACCTTTAATTAAATGTTTGTGTATTTGAAAGTGTAATAATTGTGTTTTTTAAAGTTCCAGAGTCCCTGATTTCATCATTAGAAATGTGGATTTTGGAAACCTGGAAATCTACACTCTTCTAAAAGCTCCCCAGGTGATTTTTTAATCATCCCGGTTTGTGAATCACTGCTCTGAACAACAGGGAAGTTTTCTTTGATACCCTAAATGGCCTGTCTTAACTGGGGGGTGTCTGGAACTAGAATTGACTATTGGATATAAGGAGAGGGGAAAAAACCATGGTTTTACCTGGCTCTGTGTACGAAGAGGAAATCTAGTCTATCAGGCAGTACAAGATTTTATTTATGCAACATTTACTGAACATCTACTATATGTCAAGCAATGTTATAGGCATTGAAGATACCAAAGGGATAGATGAAACAGACAAAAGTCTTTGGAATCATATAATTTATATTCCAGTGGGAGAGCTGAATGTAAATGTGGCATGAAGGACAGCATGCCAGAGGCATGAAGCAGAGCACAGCAATAGGCATACAAGTACAACACATAGAAACTGAAGTAAGCAGGTAATTGATACAGACTGTAGGGAAGGATTAAGAGGAAGGGTACTTTTATTTTTTAACTATGCATGTACTGGCTTTACAATTAATTTTTTTAAGTTTTCGTGCATAAAGAATTCCCACGAGCATATCTGGGATTGCAAATAATTCCCCCAGCACTACCTGTAACTCTACTCTCTTCATCTTCCATTCAGAATGCAAGTGAGCACCAGTGACTTCATTATAAAGCAGATCTTGCCAAAGTTTTTAAAATTTTATACACTACAGGGCTTTTCACAGCCTTTGATATATTAATATGCATTATAAATCCCAAATTAGGGGAGGCTTTAGTAAATATATTTCCCAATCTTTTAAAAGATTTTTTAATGTGTATTTATTTTTGAGAGAGACAGAGACAGAGACAGACAGAGAGAGAGACAGAGAGACAGAGTGCAAGTGGGGGGTGGGGCAGAGAGAGAGGGAGACACAGAATCTGAAATAGGTTTCAGGCTCTGAGCTTTCAGCACAGAGCCCAACATGGGGCTGGAACCCACGAACCACGAGATCATAACCTGAGCTGATGTCAGAAATTTAACCGACTCTTCCACCCATGCTGGTGCCCCATATTTCCCAATCTTATAAGGCCTCAGACTCATTTTCTTTTCCTAAGAAAGTCTCTGGTATATGTGTTGCATGTACGGAATACCCTTTGAGAAATATTGGTTTAGAGCAAAGTTTGAAGTAGTAAGTGGTAGAGATTGGCTACATGTTTATCAAAGATTTTCCTTTTCTTTCCAGACACATAGTTAGCTTACATTCCCCAGCCTTACTTGAAGTTAGGTGCAGCCACATGACTGAGTTCTAGCCAATGGAATGTGGGTAGAATTCTTATATGCCACTTATGGGTGTGATCCATAAAAATATCTCATGCAATCTTCCACAAGCTCTCCTCTTACTTGCCCTCAGATACAGAGGATTCCAAGGAAGACTTTGGTGGCAAAGGTTGGCAACCTATATGGTCCATGGGTAAAATCCAACCACTGCCTATTTTTGTGAATAAAATTTTTCTTGGAATGCAGCCACACTTGTTCATTTAAGCTTTGTCTATGGCTTCTTTCATGTTACAATAGCAGAGCTGGGTAGTTATGAGAGAGAATGTATGGCCTACAAAGCCTGAAGTATTTACTACCTGGTCCCTTACAGAACAGATTGCTGCCCTCTGCTTTAGGCCATGACACAAACTTGATGGAAGGCGCTTGGGTCCCTGAATGACTACGTGGAACAGAGGCACCTGTTTCTTCCATGGACTCACATTGGACCTTTATTATGTTAAGCCCCTGAAATTTGGTTTGTTTTGTTTTGTTACTGCAATTGATCTAACATATTGTTAAGGGCTGTGTTGCATATTCTGCTTGCCTCTCCAGATCTACCTTTTTCTATTCTGTTTTGTGCCTAGGGAAAAATTAATTCTCTTTAATTAGTCTTTTGAGTATGCCATCTGCTTTCTACTGAGATCCTGACCGATGCATGGAATAAACTTGAGTCTGGTTTATTTATATCAGAAAATCACAAATTTTAGTGTGTTATTACTACTGTGTTATTTAAAGTACACCTCACAACTGATGGAGACACACTAGTAGCATTAGAGCATTACATGTGAAAAAATACAAGAGTTGTCCCCATATGACATTTAAAATAAATTAATATTTTTAAAAAGCTCTCAAGGCTGGATGGTACAGAAAAAAACACATCCCACCAGGAGTTGGAGACTCATAGTTGTCTATTTGCTCTACAAATTTTCTTTTTGACCTCTCTCTTCATTATTGCCAACAACCAGAGTCCTTCAGAGTTCTTCAAGAGGCTGAACCCAGTGGTCTGTCCTACAAATCCCACTGTCACCAATATTTGATAATGATCCCAAGAATCCACTAACTGACCCACCACACTAAGGATTCAGCATGGAATCTCCTGGGTTTATGCATTATTGAGACTTTTTAGCAGACGAGTTTCTGCTTTACACTCAGTTAACTAGGTAATGCCATCAATCCATTTCCATAACACAATCTAATCTTAATATATCTAATTAACATAGGTTAAATTTAAGAAGGCTATTTTTCACTTCTGTGAATCAAGACTGTTGATATTCTTTCCTATATAAATTGCTCACTACAGCTTAAGGAGATTATCTCAGTAAACTAGTGCATAAATAGCTGAATTGCTATTTAAGAAAAAATGTTAAACTGACTTTTTGGAAACTGGATTTCTTCAGAGCTAGAGGCATAGATCATCCACTGGCCAGAGTGAATAGTGAGGTATCCATTGGCCCACAGGTTATTTACTGAGCTTTATAATGGACAGGGGAGTGGATACACATTGGGCCTAGGAGCTTTTCCACAAAGCAATAACTATCATTTTCAATCCAGAACAATCTGTGGTATTGATTAACTTTTGGGATCTCTTTCACCACCACTGATCTCTCTCATCTTTTATTCAACTGTTCCCTTGAAAGAAATTTAGAGACAACTCTGGAACACCTGAGGCAAATCTACTTGTAAATTCGTTGCACCATTTTACCTCCTCAGTTTACAACCTGTCCTTAGAGAATGGGGAAACTGTCTAGAATTTCAACTCTTTCTGAAATTATACTATGAAGGACACTGAACGGTAAGTCGGCAGCTCAGGGTTCTTGAGTCACTAAGTTACTGTGTGTCCTTGAACAAATCGCCAAACTGGTATGGGCCTCGGTTTACTCATCTATAAAAAAGGGATAATAATCATCTATTTCATAGGGTTGTTGAAAGGATTCAAAGAGATACATGCATATAAAGCACTTATTACAATGACTGGGACATGGTGAGCACTATTATTAGAATATTATTTCCATAAAGTACGTAAACACCACTTATAACTTTATTTTTCACCTACTCTTCGATTGTAAGACATCTGCAATTAAAATGCCTACTTCATCACTATCCCTTTAAAATGCTGTATTTTCAATCATGGGTGTATTATTAAACTATAAGTTGTATTTTTAATTTTTGTTTTATCCATGTTTGTCTACTTCTAAAATTCCGTGAGAACTGTAGGTTATGTCTTACGCCTTAAGGTTCCTGACTGATATTCCCAGAGAAACAGTCAAGTAACATAAATGAGTGAAGCAGGCTGGGTGGGCATTGAGGTCTATGAGAGCCTATGCCTCCTCTAAAGGGGAAGCTCATTGAGCCCGGCTGAACATTGCCATGTGGGAAAGCAAGCCAAGTGGGAAAGCAAGCCAAGTGTAGCTACATTCTAGCATATTTTTAAAAAACAAGCTGAACCATCTATTTGTACCTTTAAAAAATGTGAATTGTCTTTATGTTTACATGTTAAAAACAAACTAACTTAAAATATTGTGCAGACCAAATAAAAGATAGCTACACCTTCAGGCTAGATTTGGCCGCACTCTTTCCTAGCTTGTGTGACTTTAGGCAGTTACTTAACCTCCTTGTACCCCAGCTTCCACAACTGCAAAATGAGAATTATGTACCTAACTCTTAAACTGTTACGGAGATTCAAGGAGGTAATGTATGTAAAGAAAACCATTAGAACACTACATAGCACATTGTAGCACTTAGTAAATGTTGATTACTATCATATTCATTAAAAAGTTATTGGTAACAAGAGTATCATTAACAACAACAACGTTATTAATGTCAACAGCATTAGTACATAGTCTAACATATATATGTCTATGCAATTGATCATACTACAATGAATAATTGATATTATTATTCTTCCTCAGTTTAGCACAGTACTAGGCACAAAGTAAGAACTTTTCATTCTCAATTTTACTCTTTTTTCTCACTCCTTATCACTAATGCAATATCAGGTCATGTTAATTCTTTTTTCTAAAGTCATAGTTTCTCTCTTTTTTTAATGTTTATTTTTGAGAGAAAGAGAGCACACTTGCACATGCAAGAGCAGGGGAGGGGCAGAGAGAGAGAGGGAGACAGAGAATTCCAAGCAGGCTCCAGGCTGTCAGCACAGAGCCCAATGCAGGGCTTGAACTCATGAACTGTGAGATCATGACCTGAGCCAAAATCAAGAGTCAGATGCTTAACCAACTGAGCCCTTCAGGTGCCAGGTGCCCCGCAGGTCATATTAATTCCAGTGCATACATTCATTTCTCTTTTTCTCTAGAATGTGAATTTTCCTTTCCACCTCCACTATTACTAATTTTATGCCCTCATCATTTCTCACCTAGGTTATAACAGTGGTGTCTTCACTGGTTTCTCAGCCCTAGGTTTCATCTCCTCCAATCAACTTCCAATTCAGCACCCAGAGCTGAAATACAAGTCTGCTCACATCTCACCTCTGCTGAGAAATCTTCAAATGCATCTCAACAATAATATGTAACTTCTCTTTTATCTCCACTATTTCTAGCAGAGTTTCAACCCTGGAACCTCCTCTTGCTTGCTATGGGAACTTTGAAAGGTTACCAAGCCTTGGTTTTCTCATATATCCTCCATTAGGTGGTTGTCAGGTTTAAATGATTTAATTTAAAGTGCATAAAGGAGTTAGCATAGTGCCTGGCACATAATAAGTGCTTGATAAATGGAAATATTATCATCAGTCCAGTCTGATTAATGGTTATGTTAACCTCTACTTTAGTATTTGAGATCCAGGTACAAAGAAAATCTTGATTATTCCATATTTTTCTACCCATGAACATGTGTATTGTGATGAACTGTAATTCCCAGCGCAAGCACTGTGGAAACCTCCCCCTTAAAAACTACAATAACCAAGAGCCATATATAAAAAGAAAATATTGTGAGGAGATAAAATGGAACACAAAACAAAATTTAAAAACATCTGTGATTAATTCAGAAGCATACAGGAATGGAAAAACAAAGGAACAAAGAACAGGGGGAGAGCAAATAGAAAACAAATAGCAAGTAACCAGACTTAAACCCAACCATAACAATTATTACATTCAAAGAAAATGGACTAAACACTGCAATTTAAAGGCATAGATTGTCAGAATAGATAAAAAGCAAGATCCATTTGACTCAACTATAGAATCATAATTTTAGTATAAAAAACCATACTTTAAATAAAGAGAAAATCAGATAAAATTGACTTTAAAATGGTGTTACTAGAGATAAGAGGGGCATTTAATAATGTTAAAATCATTTAGGAAGATATAACAATTATAAACATATATGCATTTTAACAGAACACCAAAATACATAAAGTAAAATCAACAGAAATGAAGGGAGAAAACAATTCATTAAAAGTAGTTGGAGACTTTAATTCCTCACTTTCAATAATGGATACAAGTAGGCAGAAAATCAATAAGAAAACAGCAGACTTGAACAACACTATAAGCCTAACAGACATCTATAGATTATTCCTTTGAACAACAGCAAAATATACATTCCTCTTTATTGCACATGGAATATTTTCCAGGACATACCATATGCTAGTACATGAAACAAACCTCAATACATTTAAAAGGATAGAAATAATACAAAGCATGTTCTGCAACTACAATGTAATGAAATTAGAAACAATAGCTGGAAAATACTTGGGAAAATCACAAGTATGTGGAATTGAACCATTCTCTTAAATAACCAGTGGATCAAAGAAGAAATAAAAAGCAAAATCATAAAATACTCTGAGATAAATAAAAATAAAGACAAACTTACCAAAAATTATGAGATGCAGCTCAAACAGTGCTTAAAGAGAAATTTATAGCTATAAATGCTTATATTAAGACAGAAGAAAGATCTCAAATCAATAATCTAAAATTACACTTTAAGGAATTAGAAAAGGAAGAGCAAACAAAACTGAAAATAAATTAATGTAATATACTGTATAACATGATCATCTCAATAGACCCAGAAAAGGCATTTGACAACACCCAACATGCTTTGATGATAAAAACATTCAATGAACTGGAAATAGAAAATTTCCTCAATTTGATAAAGGACATCTACTATAAGCCTAAAGTTAATATCAAACTTCACGGTAAAAGACTGAAGGTTTTCCTCCTAAGATTAGGAGCAAGACAAGGATGTTCGTTCTCACCACTTTTATTCAGTAGTGTACTGTGAAAATTGTATCCAGAGCAATTAGACAAGAAAATGAAATCAAAGTCATACATATTATAAAAGAGCAAAACTATTGACAAATGACATAATAATGTATATAAAAAATCTAAGAAATCCATTAAAACTAGTAAAAGAGAAACTACTAGAACTAGTAAAGAGTCCAGCAACATTGCAGGATACAAGATCAGTACACAAAAATCAATTATATTTTTTGTATTTTATGTATGTATTAAGTATGTATGTATGTATGTATGTATGTATTTTAGAGAGAGAGAGTGCACGAGTGAAGGGGAGGGGCAGAGGGGGAGAGAGAGAATCTTAAGCAGGGTCCTCACTGAGCATGGAAACCAACATGAGGCTTGATCCTATGACCCTGGGATCATGACCTGAGCCAAAATCAAGAGTTGTACACTCAACTGACTGAGCCATCCAGGTGCCCCCAATTATATTTCTATACATTGAAAATGAATAATTGGAAAGTGAAATTAAGATAACAATTCAGGGGCCTGGGTGGCTCAGTCAGTTAAGTGTCTGATTCTTGATTTCAGCTGAGGTCATGATTTCACAGATCATGGGATCTAGCCCTGTGTCCAGCTCCACACTGACAGTGTGGAGCTGCTTGGGATTCTCTGTCTCTGTCTCTGTCTCTCTCTGCCCCTCCCATGCTTGCACATGTGTGGTATCTCCAAAATAAATAAATAAGCATTAAAAAGAAAGCAATTCCATTTATAATAGCACCAAAAGAATAAAATACATAGGAATTAATTCAATAAAAATGTATAAAATCTATACTCTGAAATCAGTAAAACATATTTGAAAAAAAATTAAACCTAAATAAGTGGAAATAGGGGTGCCTGGGTGACTCAGTCGGTTAAGTGTCTGACTCTTGATTTTGGCTCAGGTCATGATCTCACAGTTCATGGGTTGGAGCCCTTCATCAGGCTCTGTGCTGCCAGGTGGAGCCTGCTTGGGTTCTGTCTCCCCCTCTCTCTGCCCCTGCCCTGCTTGCTCTCTCTCTCTAAATAAATAAATAAATAAAAATAAACTTTATAAATAAATAAATAAATAAATAAATAAATAGAATCCATGTTCAATGATCATTAGACAATATTTTAAAATGGTGAGACTCCCCTGTTGATCTATAAATTCAATTCAATTCCCACCAGAATCCCAGCCGGCTTCTTTGTAGAAAATTTCAAGCTGCTTCTAAAATCCATATGGAATTGCAAGGATCTCAGAATAGCCAAATCAGTTTTGAAAAATAAGATCAAAGTTGTAGGATTCACACTTCCTGATTTCAAAACTTAACACAAAACAACAGTAATCCGGACAGTGTAGTATTGGTGTAAGGATAGACATATAGATCAATGGAATAGAATTGAGACTACAGAAATAAACCCATTCATCTGAGTCAATTTATTTTTGACAGGATTTCAGGATCACCAATGTGGAAGGAAGCCTTTTCAACAAATGATGCTGTGACAACTGGGTATCCACATGCAAAAGAATGAAGTTGGCTCCTTACTTCACACCATATACAAAATTTACCTGTAAATGGATCAAAGTCCTAAACGTAAGAGCTAACACTGTAAGGCTCTTAGAAGAAAGCAGAGATAAATCTTCAGATCTGGCAATGGATCTTTAAATATGACTCCAAAAGAATGAGCAATAAGGGGAAAAATATAGTGGACTTTGTTAAAATTAAAAACTTTAGTGCCTCAAAGGACATCATCAAGAAATTGAAAAGACAGCCCAGGTAATGGGAGAAAATATTTGCAAATCATATATCAAAGGTCCTTATATTTAGCACACGTAAAGTACTCTTACAACTTAGTAATAGGAAAACAACCCAATTAAAAATGGACAAATGAGGGGCACCTGGGTGACTTAGTTGGTTGAGTATCTGACTCTTGATTTCGACTCAGGTCATGATCTTGTGGTGTGTGGACTGGTGTCCTGCATTGGGCTCCACCCTGACAGTGTGGAGCCTACTTGGGATTCTCTCTTTCCTTCTCTCTCTGCCCCTTCTCTGCTCTCTCTCTCTCTCTCTCTCACACACACTCTCTCTCTCTCTCTCTCTTTTTCTCAAAATAAATAAACTTTAAAAATGGACAAATGAGCTGAATAGGCATTTCTCCAGAGGAAATGTATAAATGGCCAATAAGCACATGGAAAGATGCTAAACATCATTAGCTATTAGGGAAATGTAAATCAAAACCACAATGAGATACTACCTCATACCCGCTAGAACGGCTATAATCGAAACGCCAATAACAAGTGCTGACAAGGATGTGAGAACTGAAACCTTCATACACTGCTGGTGGTAATATAAAATGGTGTAGCCGTTTTGGAAAACAGTCTAAATGGTTCCTTAAAAAGTTAATATAGATATCATTCGACCCATCAATTCCACTCCTATGTATATCCTCAAGACATAGGTAAACATATGTGAATGTCCATAGCAACATTGTTCATAATAGCCAAAAAGTGGAAAAAATCCAAATGTCTTTAAACTGATGAATGGATGAATAATATGTGGTTTATTCACATGATGAAATGTTATTCAACCATAGAAAAGAATGAAGTACTAATTCATGTACAAATTAATGAACCTTGAAAATATTTATGCTAAATTAAAGAACCCAGTTAAAAACACCACATACTGTATGATTTCATTTATATGAAATGTCAAGAATAGGCAAATTTCTTTTTTTTTTTAATTTTTTAAATGTTTATTTATTTTTGAGACAGAGAGAGAGCATGAACAGGGGAGGGTCAGAGAAAGAGGGAGACGCAGAACCCGAAACAGGCTCCAGGCTCTGAGCTGTCAGCACAGAGCCCGACCCAGGGCTCGAACCCACAGACTGTGAGACCATGACCTGGGCCGAAGTCGGACGCTCAACTGACTGAGCCACCCAGGCGCCCCAAGAATAGGCAAATTTCTAGAGACAGAATGTAAATTAGGAGTTGCTTAGGATCTGGGCAGATGAGGTTATGGGGGGGGGTCATTCCTAATGGGTATAGGATTTCTTTTTGAGACAGTGAAATTGGTTCAAACTTGACCATGGTGATGGTTGTATGTATTTGTAAATATACGAAATATCATTGAATTGTACACTTTAAATAAGTGAATAGAATGCTGTTAGATGAATTAAGCCTCAATAAAGCTGTCACTAAGTAACTATAAAGACATAGGTACGTTGAAAGTAAAAGTATGGAAAAAGTCTCCCTTGCAAATAGTAATTGCAAGGAAGCCAGTGTGGCTATATCATCATTTTTTTTTTATTTTTTTTAACGTTTATTTATTTTTGAGACAGAGAGAGACAGAGCATGAACGGGGAGGGTCAGAGAGAGAGGGAGACAGAATCTGAAACAGGCTCCAGGCTCTGAGCGGTCAGCACAGAGCCGACGCGGGGCCCGAACTCACGGACCGCGAGATCGTGACCTGAGCTGAAGTCGGACGCTTAACCGACTGAGCCACCCAGGCGCCCCTATATCATCATTTTTAACCTGTCCATCTTACCTACTAAAACTGTGAGCTCCTTGAAGGCAGGGGCCACATACATCTGGGTTATGGATTTCTAGCACCTAGCACAATGCCTGGAGCATATAAGGTATTCATTATCTACTTGTAAAATCACTGAATTATTCACTGGTTGATTTCCATTAAAATTAGTAGTAAATTCTACTTGCAACAATATGAATAAATCTCACAGACCTGATGAGACAAAAAAGCTAGACTATGATTCCATTTTTATAAAGTTTAAGAACAGTCAAAAATAATTTATGGTAATAGATGTTAAATAGAAATGAGTCTTGTGCAATTCTAGAAATGTTCTATATCTTCATCTAGGTGGTTGTTTTTCTATATTGAACTGAACAGTTAAGGTTTTTATACATTATTGAATGTGTATTACTCCTCAATAAAAAATTGACACTAAAAATGATCCATATATGAATACAGGTTCTGGGGTTCTATGTTGCTAGACACCACCTTCTTTAGAAAACTATATTTATGCAGGGGGCCTGGGCGGCTCAGTTGGTTAAGCAACCGACTTCGGCTCAGGTCATGATCTCATGGTCTGTGATTTCAAGCCCCACATCCGGCTCTGTGCTGACAGCTCGGAGCCTGGAGCCTGCTTCGGATTCTGTGTCTCCCTCTCTCTCTGCTCCTCCCTGCCCCCCGCTCACGCTCTGTCTCTCTCTGGCTCTCAAAAATAAATGTTTAAAAATATTTAAAAAAGAAAACTATATTTATGTATATTATTGAATGAAGTTCGTTTTTATATTATCACCATCCCACCCCAACAGAATCCAATTTACCATTGTTTGTCTTTGCCTCTTCATGTATTACAGAAAACAATAAGGACAAGAATACCCTTTACTAGTGAAGTTTATAAACAGCTCTTTCATCAAATGCTAACCACATGTTACTACTTTATGGCCTTCCACATGCTACTTCTGGAACATCAGATTTTGACTCACAGTTTAAAATGGGAAAAGGGGCACCTGGGTGGCTCAATCAGTTGAGCATCTGACTCTTGATTTCAGCTCAGGTCATGATCCCAGGGTTATGGGATTGAGCCCCACATCGGGCTCTGCACGAAGTGTGGAGCTTGCTTAGGATTCTCTCTCTCTCTCTCTCTCTCTCTCTCTGTCCCCTCCCCCACTCTTGCTCTCTCTCTCTCTCTCTAAAAATAAAGTAAAGTAAAATAAAATAAATAAAACAAAGTAAAACAAAACAAAAAAAACCAAAAATAAAATAAAAAATAAAATAAAATAAAATAAAATAAAATAAGAACATCTATTTGGGGGTTGAGGGAGACTATTCTCCATGATGGCAGATCCTGCCTGCAGTATGAAATGTGCTCCCTCAGCTAAAAGAATCAATCTTAAGGTGAGGAGCAGAAGCCCCCCTGATAGTATTCATTCACAAAGAAAAATACTGTGGGAGGAAAAATCACAATCAGCAGATACTACAACTATAGGTATCTCATATTTTTCTTTAACCTGATATCTAGAAAGCATTATATCTGATAGAAGTGACTTGACTTCTTTGGTTTATCCTGTCAGTCTGCTTAAGCACTTTGTGCATTTAATTTACCTTTTTATGTGCCTTGAACTCTATTTTACATTTACCCTTACAGTTTGCATGGCAATTTGAACAAATGTACTATGCTTATGCCAGCAGACACTTCACATTTTCTGAACCCAACTCCTGGCCCAAGAGTCACTCACTAAAACAGTTCAAAATATATCAATCTAGCTTTTTTCAAAGGATTTCATAATAAGAGAGGCTGACCTCATTTTACATCCCTGTTAACCATCTTGTAGTTTTATGATAAATCAGAACAAACACTAGTTGTGTTCCTTATATTCCCCCTTTAAAACATGACTGATCCAAGACTGCTTTAACTCGCATTAAACCATTCACATTGTCATTCTAGACATAACTGTTTTAAAATGTTATTTCTCTGTCCTCCCTTTTCATAGCACCCCTCTCTCATTCTCCAAACTCTGGGGGAAACACAGCAAATGATATTAATTCTTGAGAGCAAACTGTCAACTGTTTATGGAGTAATGGGAGTTGGATAAAAACTGCTTTCCCCAGGTATGTGAAAGCACTAGCCTGTACCTGTGCTCTCACTGTTCACACATTCCTCTGATGTGGAATTCAGGTCAGAAACTCTGTATCCCCCACCTCTACTCCTCCTCCTACTCTCTCCACCCTCCCTTCTCAAGGCCTCCCAAGAATGAATTCACAACCTTGGAATGAAGAAGGTGAACAGAGCTTTTCTTTACTCATCTTAACGTCTGTGCCCTGGCTTGGGTTTTCCCAAATTGAGTGAATTCATCAAATGTGTCGGGACAGAGATGCTCCCTCTTATTAAGTGCACTCCAGCACGAAGGTATTTCTCTTATCTAAAGTCTGTGGCCCAGTGCCTGAACTCCTAGCAGTGAGATACCTATAGGAGTGTCCTGTTAACTCTTTCAGGACAGAAAGGTATGATCCAGAACTACCTCCCAAGGCTAAATAATCATTCAACAGGCTGGTTGGGGGAAATAAAGCTTATCATTCAAAAACAATTCAAGGCACTATTTGCTTAAGATCTTTAAAATGATGTCTTGCAGAAGATGAGTCACAGGAAGAGTGTTCAATGCTGACTGAGAAGTCAGAGACTAGACAATCAACATAATTCAGCCTGGGCTCCATCTTCGTTCTGCCTATCCAATTTCCATGTCTATTTCAAGGCCTACCTCATGTTCCACTGGATCCAGGAAGACTTCCTTGACCACCAAGGCAAATGTTGAATGCTTTCTCTTCTGATCACTTATTGTCTGAACTTGGCATTTATTTTAAAATGCTTTCCATCTGTAATGACTTTCTATGTATGTATATCATACCTCTTACATACAACTTTCTTGAAAATAGAAACCTTGTCTTCCACATTACATTTTCCACAAAGGCAGTTATACACACAGCAGATTCTGAATCCTCAACCCAAGAAGAGCCTCTCTCCTTCACTAAGCCAGACCCCATCTATTCTTCAAGGACTACCACAAATAAACACATAATCCACATAAGAATAATGTGTTTGGTAATGTAAATGCAGCTTCAAGACAAGCCCTTCAGCCCTCCCTTCTAATCAGATTGCTACCACCTGAGCCTCTCCTATACAGAAGGTCTGAATCAGCCACAGTGGTGATGATCTCTTCTTTGAGGTCTTGCAACCACCCCAATAGATGTTAATCACTAAACATTCAGTAATTTTGTCATTTATTGTTGTTATTTGAATATAGTCAGCCTTATACTTTTCTTTAGCTCTTTTGTTATTATATCTTGTTTCTCAAACTAGTTATTAAATTACGGGATGATTGGGGTCAGCATACTCTATTTGCTTCATCAGCCACAGCCTCTAAATGCAGTTCTGTGTGAATACTAAACACTCCAAAAATGATATTGACTATGTGGAAGATATTCAAGATAAGAAAAATGCTAGGCAAAAAGAACATGCAGATAGGAGCCATCTAACTCCCTACGCAAAATACATGGATAGGCATAGTGATGTATTTATGTTCCAAAGACATTGCAGGGAACTGATGCTCGTTTGCAGCTTTTCTTGAACAAGTAAATTAGTCTCTGCTTGTACTCAGAGGTCCATGTAGTGTTCGTCCTCAGTGCAAACCTATTTCCCTACAATTGACACCAAGCAAACAAATTCTATTCCAGTTTGTTTTTAACAAAACCCTGCAAATTAGACAAGTTTACCTTTTTGAAAGGTTTAATTCACTGATATTTTGTTTCAAGATGGCCACCTGAAGCACAAAATGAATAATCAGATATTTATTGAGCTCTTTATGCATTGCAAGACCCTGTGCTAGATGAAATATCCACAACATCTACAAAATGGGTGACTTCTGAAAATTATTTTGAAAGAGAAAAACACACAAAGCCGCAAGCAATCTATGATAAAATAGTTAAATAAAGCTCATCTTTGCTCAGTCAAAAAGTACTCTCCCCACCCTGCCCTCGCAGCAAGAACTGACTTAACAATGAATCAATCTTTTCAAACCTTAGGCACTGCCCATCTATTTTAGGCATTATCAGATTCTGAGTCACTTTGCTTTTGCAATTAGTTCTGTAAATTTTCCCTCATTTTATGTAAAGATCAGACTCTTAGAAATCCCAGAGCTAGGAAGGTCTAAGAAATTGTCCAGGGGTTCTTGTAATTGTGGTGTGTGTGTGTGTGTGTGTGTGTGTGTGTGTGTGTTGCATGTGCACATGTGTGCACACAACACAGACTCTTTTTGCAGTCTGGCAAAGGTTTTGGATACCTTCTCAGAATTATGTTTTTAAGTGCCTAAACTAAGATTAACAGCAATTCCTATCATTTAAACTTCAAAAACAGGCAAAATTGATCTATGGTGTCAAAAATCAGGATAAGTGTTACCCTTGGGGGGGTACCTATTGGAAGGAAGCATGAGGGGCCCTTCTGGAGTGCAGGCAAGACTTTTGTTTCTTCTGGGTGCTAATTATACAGTTATGTTCACCTTGTAAAAATTTACTGAGCTGTACATTTGTGGTTTGTGTGTTTTTTTATGGATGTTATGTTCGACTTCAATGAAAAAGTTAAAAAATAAATAAGATGTACCATTACAAAGACATCTATCACACTGAAATATAGTTCTATCCACAGGCCCTTAGTGGGGTCCCCTCCCTAGGTTAAGAACCCAGAAAAAAGAGGTAGGATATATAAAAAGAATTGAGATAGGAGTCCTCATATCTAAGAGTTAATAATCTGGCAGAGGGGAAAAAAACCTGGAAAACCTGAAATTTGAAGAAACCAATAAGTATCCACAATAAGAGTCAAATGAGAGGGAAAGGCAAAAGAAAAAAGTGGGAATAAGTACTTTGGAACTAGAGTATCAGGGCAGAATAAGTAGAGGATGTGGAATCCATGCTGTAAATGGAAGGATGTAAAGTGTTTGGGCAAGTTGTAGTATGGCCAGTCAAGGGCTTGAAAGACTTTGTACCCATTTGGCCAAGGCAAAGGAGGCCAGTAGGTAGTATGAAATAAAGCTGGTGATTACAGCTAGGTTTGGAATGGGAAGACGATTTTGAACTTGGATTTCTTATTAATAGGAAACAACTGAAGAGTTTTTAGCAAGACACTAAGAGAAAATACTGTTTTACTAATTTATTAAGTTTGATACAGCAAACGTTTACTAAATGCCTACTTGGTTCAATGTACTATGCTAGATTCTGCCTTGGTTGACGGTTTTAAATAGTATCTAAGATGCTCTGTTTTGTGCCTTTCAGAAGTACCAGACCTGTCTAATTTGTAAATTGCTGAATTACATTTACATTCTAGGTTGGTATAAATTAGACTGGAATTTATTCAAAATTCCAACTCTTTGGATATTACAAATCAAGCAAAACTGGGGCAAAAAGACAACAGGATATGTTCCTATTTGGGTCAGGAACATGCCTCAAAGTTTTTAGTTGGCTTGTTTCCAAGCATACTGTTTGTCCAAGTGTTTCCCCTTCAGGCAATGTTCTTTTCAACACACAAAATGCTAGGGCTGGATAGAAGATGAGACACCCAGGGGAGGCAGAAGATTTTAATAATCATTGAATAGCCCAATGATTCACCCTAGCATCTTTCATTATTAACCATCTTGAAAGTTTGATAATGAAAAAGGATTGTGGAAGAGTCCATCCAAGTACATAAACCCAGACAATAGAGAAGCTTCGAGACTTCCCAGCCCACTCTGTTTTCCTACTTGTCAAACAGAGAGGTCACAGTGAGTTGGAAGGTATGGATAGTCAGTTTTACATTGAAGAAGATAATGGAGATGGCTAATTTCAGGGAGTTTATTTTCAGTGCCTGAAAGCTATTCTGTCTTTGTCATCATTACTACCAGTCAAGACATGCTTTAAGATTTCTATAAGACATTCTATCCAGACTACATGGCTGCCAATAAAACATTTCTTTTCTGAAGACCAACACTAAGCCTCCTTTATTATGAGGTGAAGGTTAGTAGAGATTAGTATGTGCTAGGAAAACATGTTTAAGACATTTTTGTAAGAAATGGTTTCTATATTTTGCTGTTACTATTGCTAGGAAAAAGGCTCTAGGTTTGTAGTTTAGTTCAGCTTGCTTCTTCTCTTCTCTTTGCTCTCTTCTCTTCTCTTCTCTTCTCTTCTCTTCTCTTCTCTTCTCTTCCCTCCTCTTCTCTTCTCTTCTCTTCCCTCTCCTTTCTCCTTCAGAGTGCCTTAAAATATAAGACTTCTCTTTTACAGTGTATAAAGACTTTGGCCATACAAATTATATACAGGTGGTACTGTCTCATTGCTCATCTTAGCTTGGAATAGATTATCAGCATTTAAATAGTCACTCCCAGATTTTCATGGCTCACTTATATTTGCCCTTAGCTCAAGACTGGAGCAATGAAGAAGCAATGATGAAAGGAATATGCCCTCTATCTGGGCTTCAAGTATAGCAGGGTGAAATGCCTATGCCTCACTTCACCAGAACGTCAGAGTAAAAAAACCTTTTGTAATTTTCATTTTGGTCTCAAAAAATCTCTTTTCCAGCTCCCAAGAAAGATCTGACTTCTCTTTATTGAAAAAGACACAAGCAAGTATGTGTGTGTATGTTTATATTTATACACACACACACATACATACATGCACTTACATATAAACAATAGGTAGTCTTTAACTCATTACGTAGTGATAAATTAAGCTTTTCTTGTGCACATGTAAATGTTTTCTGGTACGTGGCATTTGTCTACTAACTTTTTCATGATATATTTTTGACACAAAAAGTTTAGAAAGTGTTCAAATGTATCAATATTTTCCTTTATGCTTTCAGATCTTTATAACAGTATTTACCCCCTACTTTTTATACTTATGAGAATATTTCTCTACATTCTCTTTTAGGATTTTGGCAGTGTTTCTCTCTTCCATTTAAAACTTTACTATACCTGGCACATATATATTCTGGTGCATTGTATGCAATACAGATTAGACTTTTTCAAACTTATTAGTCAACTGTCTCCCAAACCTGACTTGAGATGTTACCTTCATGTACATACTTGGATATGTGTCTGAAATTGGTAATTTCTTGAGCTTTTAGAAATGTGCATATCCTTTGACTTAGCAATTTTACTTGCAGTTATGTATCCTAGGGAAAATTATAGATAAGTATAAAGCCTCAGCTATAAAGATCGTTAATCAGAGCATTATCCATAAGAATTTATATTGGAAACAACCTAAAATGTATACACATAGGAGAGTACATGAATACATTATGGTATAACCATTTGATATAAGATAGCCATTACAAGACTATATATAAAGTCATTAGGGATATGATATGAAAAATATTCATAATTTTGGTAAATGAAAATAAGAAGTTACAACAAAGTAGTATGTACAGTAAGATCACATACATGTAAGTTACAAATGCACACACATACACAAAAACTATTGGAAGGATATATGCTAAAATGGTGGGGATTGTGGAATTATGAGTGATCACAATTTTCTTGTTCATGCTTTTCAGTATTTTCCTACTTTCTTTAATAAAGATATATTATTTTGTAATCTGGAAATTTTAAGTTTTATTTTCAAATAAGATAAAATTAGTAATATTTACATGCTAACAGAGAGTAACCAAACAGAAATTTGAGAAATAAAGTTTATTCCTTGTTGCTTTAAAAACGTTTCAAATTTGGGGCACCTGGGTGGTGCAGTTGGTTGAGCATTTTACTCTTGATCTCGGCTCAGGTCATGATCTCACAGTGTGGCATTCTGTCTCTCCTTCTCTTTGGCCTTCCCCAGCTTGTGCTCTCTCTCTCTCTCTCTCTAAATAAATAAATAAATAAATAAACTTAAAAAACTTTAAAATATAAAAATGTTTATAAAAATATAAACTAAAAATATAAAAACTTCTATGGAGGTCAAATGAATTGTCAGGGAGTTATCCACATACTATTGTACAAAAATCTCTCTACTGAGGGCAGCAGATATTTTTTTCTTCTCCTTTAATTTATTATTAGGGTAAATTACATTTATATATGTCCTAATGTCAGGAATACTATTGCATTCCTGGAATCAGTTGAAAATGTCATGAGATTTTTCTTTTTTTATATCCTGATGGGTTTAATTTCCTGATATTTTGTTTAGGATCTTTACATCTATGTTCATGAAAGAAACTATCCAGTAATTTTCCTCTCTCATTGCCATTATCTTTTTTTTTTCTCTCCTAAAGGTTATCCTGATCTCATAGAATGAGTTGGGTAGGGGGATACGGTAAGTTTCTCTATTCTCTGAAAGGATTTGTAGACAGATTGGGATAATCTGTTTCATGAAAATTTGGTAACATTTTAACTACAGAATTCATTTTTAAAATAATTAGTCTTCTAGGAATTTGACCATTTTATTTGGATCAATATTTATTGGCATAAAGTTGCTTATAACATCCTATTATTGTATTTTTAATATCTAGTGTATCTGTAGTTATATCCTCTTTTTACTCATATTGATTATTTGTGACCTTTTCTTCTTGCCAGAGGCTTTTCAGTTTTATTATTCTTTTCAAAGAACCAACTTTTGATTTTAATGATGCTCTCCACTGACTGTTTATGTTGTATTTCATTAATTTCTGATCCTACTTTTATTTTCTTCAAACTTTTGCATTTATTCTATTTTTCTTTTTCTAACTTCTTAAGGTCAATGCCTATATGATTAATGTTCAGTCTCTCATTTTTTATTATGAGCATTGAATACTATAGAATTTCTTCTATGTATATCTTTCACTACATCTCACAGTTTTGATGTATAGAATTCTCATTATCATTTACTTCTAATGTTTACATTATGATTTCTTTTTTTAATGTGTTTTTAATGTCTGTATGAGGATTACAAAATTATTTTTTTGTTATTGGCTTCTAACTAAATTTCACTCTGGCTAGAGAACATGTTCTGTGGATATGAATTTCTTTGAATTCTGTTATAATTTGCTTTAGGGCACAATATATGGTCAGTTTTTACATATGTTCCATGTATGCCTGAGAAGAATGTGTGTTCTCTACTTGCTGGGTACAATGTTCCATAAATATTCATTGTATCAAGCTTGTTAATTAGGTTATTCAAATGTTCTATAGCTTTGTAATTTTTTATCTGCTTTAAGGATCCATAATTTGGGGAGGTGTTTTGAAATCTCCTTCTAAAATGTTAAATTTGTGAATTTCTTCCTACATTACCATTAAATTTTGCATTCCATTGTGATTAATAAGTAGCCTGTTATCAGTCTAACTTAGCTACTTTGTAAATGATATGCCTTTTTGCTTTTAAGATTTATTTTATTGTTGATAGTGTTCTAAAGTTTCACTACATGTGTGTAGGCTAGGATTCTTTCTCCCTATCTCTATCTTTCAGTCTATTTCTTTATCTCTCTACCTGTCTCATCCTGTTTGGTATATATTGTGCTTCCTGAATTTGAAGATTTGTGTACTTCATCAGTTCTGGAAACTTCTCAGTGACTACATCTATAAATAGCACCTCTCCTCAATTGCCTCTATTCTCGTCTTCTGGGGCTCTAATCAGATATAAGTGTTCTCATTCTGTACTCCATATCTCTTATTTTTTATATTCCAACTCCTTGTATTTCAGTCTCCATTGTAGATAATTCTTCTTGATTTTTCTTCTAGTTCAGCAATTTTCTCTTCACCTGTGTTCTGAGATGTTTTTAACAATTCACTGTATTTCTTATTTCAACAAATATATTGCTCATTTTTTAAACTTCCATATAATTATTTTTCAAAATTTCCTGGTAACTCTTAATAGTCTCTTACTGCTTGTTCATCTTTGTGATATATACTTAATTTTTAAAAACACTTCATACATAGGTATTCTGAATATCTGAAGTCCTTGGGAATATAAATCTGTGTGTTATTGTTGCTGCTGACTCTTGCTTATGGTATCTTGTTTTGTCAAGTGCTTGATGATCTTTGATTACTGTGAACTCATACATGCTTGTCTATAACATGTATAATTGCAGGGCTAAATTGTTGTTGTTGTTGTTGTTTTTCCAAAGGGTATTCTTGTCTGCTTTTCCTGGGGAAGAATGATGCTACTAATCTGGGACCACCTTGGTCTCTTCAAGTGTCCTGCTTTAATGTCGGCTTCAGATCCCCACTTTCTGTGTCCCCAATATTACTGCTATTCCAAGTCTTAGTGAACTGAAAGCAGAACTACTATAGGTATTTTCACACAGAGCAATTTCCATATGTCTGGCTTTCTTCTGGCTCTCACTCCCAGCTCTTGATTTATTTTTATTTACTTATTTTAAGTTTATTTATTTATTTTTGAGAAAGAGAGAACCAGCGGGGAAGGGGTAGAGAGACAGGGAGACAGAGGATATGAAGCAGGCTCTGTGCTGACAGCAGAGAGCCTGATGCAGGGCTTGAACGCACAAACCGTGAAATCATGACCTGAGCCGAAGTCAGACACTTAACTGACTGAACCACCCAGGCAACCCAATACCAGCTCTTGTTTTAGTTGGTGGTTTATTTCTTTCAATTTGGGGATCTGAGATGGTTCTTTGAATCTGCCTTTACTTTCTGTGATCCAAGAAATGCATAAAACTATATTTTATCCAGGGTCTTATTGTTTCTAGGTTACAGAATACTCCCAGTATGTCGATTACATCATATGGCTGGGAGCAGCAATGTCTAGGCAATGTACATTTTTATGCCCAAACACTATATTAAATGCCTTGATTCTTGGGCTCAGATAGACTACTACAAACGACTATATTCTGGGCCACTAATAGTCTTCTAAAATTCATAACTTGTCTTCCCTTAGCCTAGTGTGAATTATTAAACTTAAAGAATTGACAAATCAGCAACAAATGTTGTATGCCTTACCTGGATATTTGACTTGGCAGAGATTCATATAAAAGTTATTTGTTCTAACCTTATCAAATTCAAGCAAGTAAAAGTTGTCTCCCTTTTCAGCTGCTGGAAGCAGATTTTCCTCCCACCCTAGTCCTCATGGCCCCCTTCAAGTTCTCCCTCTACACCTGCTGCAATGTCTGATCTATGAAATTTTGTTTCACAACCAAGTTGACTAGAATACAGGTTTTGCACAAATGGAGGGAAACCTAGAAGCTTTCATGATAATAATAATAATAATGAATAAGCACATTTATTTTATTTTTCAAGGGACCAATTATAACTTATTTTAATACACAAAAGTAAAAACTTGTCAATAACTACTTCATCTTTCACTTTCGATGTATGAAAACTTTATTAATTCGTTCTTATCAAAGAACTATAAAGCTAAAAGACAATGTATGGAATGAGAGAAGATATTTGCAAATGACAGATCCAATAAAGGGTTAGGATCCAAAACATATAAGGAACTTACACAACTCAGCACCAAAAAAAAACCCCAAATAATCCAATTTAAAAATGGGCAAAAGACATGAACAGACATTTCTCCAAAGAAGACATCCAGATGGTTAACAGACACATGAAAATATGTTCAACATCACTCATCATCAGGGAAATACAAATCAAAACTACAATGAGATTTTACCTTATACCTATCAGAATGGTTAAAATTAAAAACACTGATTAAGTGTTCAATTTCCAGGGATTTATTTCCTCTACTGATAAATTGTAAACCTGATATACATCTTATTGGTTAATTACTGGAGTGGGATGGAGAGGAGACAGAAGCTATCAGCTGCACATACAGTTTATCCTTTACTCAGGTTTTCAATAGAAACATTGACTAACATTCCAGAAGAAGTTTTAATTTCTGGAAATTTCATCATTGAGGAATGGTAACTGTCAATTTACCTCATGTGTCATATGTGATGAGTGAAAAGGTTAAACCGATCGTTGTAAAACAGACATAAGGCAGAAGCCCACTGGAGAACAATGGCTTCTAATTGTTCATCTGATCATATCCAAATTCAATAGTGTAATATTTAAGAATCAACATTACTTGGCCCCGTCTCATGTACCCAATACCTCATCTGGCAGGCATGTCCTAACAAATATGCCTTCCACCTTCCCATATATTATTTCATACTTAGCAATATGTGATGATTTAATGATGCTGAAGTGAATGAAATAGAACTGAACAGCAGCCATAAATCATCTATCTTTTAACATTGATAACATCCCTTCCTTTCCATCAAAAGTAGCATTTGAACCATATATTCATTTCACATATTTTGGGTTTTGATTACATTTAAATCAGTTCTTTACAGAGGTGATTGCCAACTTTCTTTTTTAACAGTAGGGTTCTCTTCACCCACCACCACCCAAGCCAACCTAACATTGAGAAAAAAATACACACACACGTGTGCACACACACATACATAGAGAAGTTGAACATGTTTCTAGGGAAGCATGTTCTAGTATGAGTGAGAGGGCTGCTCTGCCTTTTCCTTGCCCCATGCAGTAGCCTGCAGGGATGGTAGCTCCACAGAATCTTGATACTTTGAGGAACAGTTTGAAATTCAGTATCATTTTTTAAAATTTATTTATTTATTTTGAGGGAGAGAGAGAGAGAGAATGGGAGGGGCAGACAGAGAGGGAAAGAGAGAGAATCCCAAGCAGGCTCTGCACTGTCAGCATGTGGAGACTGATGCAAGGGCTCGAACTCATGAACCCATGAGATCATGACCTGAGCCAAAACCAAGAATCTGACGCTTAACTGACTGAGCCACCCAGGCACCCTTGGTTTCATCTTTAACTGGGTTGTTAAGTGCTTGAGGTCAAGGCACTTTATATTTAGCATAGACATTCCTCCCATATTTAGCATAGATACTCAAGAAATATTTGTTAAATAGTGGTGTTGTACCCGGCTTCTATTCTTAGATTTCTGTTCTTTTTATTCCACATGTTCCCCTTAATTAAATTCATCTATTACCATAGTTTCAACCATTATTAAAAATATCCATCATTCCTATATCTATATCTAGCCTAATCCTCTACCAAGTATTTCCTGTATCTATATCTAGCCCAATCCTCTACTAGTATTTCCAACTGTTTTATGGTTATCTACACTTGCATAGACCAAGGGAGGTTGGTCATCTCAAATTTCTAAACTGATGGCCAAGTTGAGTTCCTCCTGTCTTCTTCTTACCATGTTGTCCATATCAGTCATCATCGTCACTAAGCTTGATACCAGGACAGGAGTTTTCCTTAATAATTCCCCCTTTTCTGAACCCATGTGCACTAAATCCCCAAATCATGCCAATTTTATCTCTTAAGTATCTCTTGAATCTGTTTTCCCCCTCCATTGCTATAATCCTCACCCTATTTCCTGCCCTTATCACCTCTTATTCACTGGACTATTTGGAAAAATCATCATCAAACCATTCTATGGGTCTCCCAGTGTCCACCCTTATACTAGAATCTTCTAGTAAATCACTATCATTTACATGATACTTTTCAGGCTTATGTTATCCAAGGTCCTTCTTGTTCTTGTGCCTGCTTATTCTGGCTTTGGTTTGCATTGATTTCTACCTGGTACATTATGTTTCTCTAACATCAAACTGCTTGACGTTTTCCAAACACACCATGATGGTTCTTGCCCTGGTTTCATACGCAGGGCAGCAACCTCTGCCTTAAGTAGTCTTTCTTTTTGTCTTCACCCCTGTCCCTGGGAAAGTGCTCTCTATCTTTCAGGATGTCCTATCAAGGCTGCTTTAGATACTTCCCTCCTTTGTGCTTTTACAATATCCTTTCATATCTCAATTAGAATGTCATGCAATAACTGTAAAGTAAATCTGTTTGTGTATCTGTCTCTCCTACTAGACTCTTAACTCCTAGAGTGAGGACTGATGGTCATAGTAGTGGTGGGGGTTATACAATGTTTGTGGAAGGGAGGAAGGAAGGGAGGCAGAAAGGCAGGACTTCTCTAACTCTAAGCATGTCAATCTAAATTTGCCTGCTGGATCATAAGAATAGGTTGTATTAATACACAACTTTCAAGGCTTTATGGCATTTGTGATTTTACCACAAGACACTTAAATTCTGGGAGCAAATTATATGTAATTAATGGCTTTGCTATGACTGCTAGAAGAAACTTTTGTAACTAGAAACTGTCAAGTCTAAAATAAAATGTTTTTGCCTCTCCCGTGAGAGATTAATGCTAAATTAATCTCAGGTGGGCCCCAAACAGTGATTTGAGAAGGTGGGCCAGTGACCTTTTAGTGACTGTTGAATAGTAGTACCTTGCTTTCCTTATTTAGAGGATTTTACGCCTTCAAAATCTGGAGCTTCTAGCTGAGAAACTGGGGAACTCTTTACCTACAAAAAGGTTGAGACCTTCAATTCAGGAGACAGGAAAAAAATTTACAGCAATGTTGGAAAAACAGTGAGGGTGGTGAGAAGAAATTCTACTTTTACATGGAAAGGTGGTTAGAGACGATGGAAAATTTCTTTAAAATCTAGAGAACTTGGATATAATCCATGAAATAGTTTTTGAACATTTGTTGTCCCAGACACTGCAAAGAATATACAAATAAATAAAATATAGACCTGTCAAAGAGCTCATAATCTGCCAGGCAAGGACTTTGCAGAAACTGAGGCAGACATCTATATCAGTGGTTTCCAAATTGTGTACTTCAGGACCTAATGTTAGTACCTGACAGAGATGAGCATTTAAGACTAAGCATTTTACTAAGCATTTTACAACTAACGTTGTAAGATTCATTTGAAAAAGTGATTCCCACCCAACAGCGATGAGCTAAGGAATCTACTGACTAATTCTATTGCTGTGTGGTTTAAGGAATTCGAACAGATGTTGTTGCCTCTGCTGGTGGTGATGGTAGTGATCATGATAGTGCAAGTTAGTATTTCTTCATTGCTTATCATGTGCCAGGCATTGTGAAAAGCCTACAAAATCCTGCAAAAACTTTATATACAACGTCTTATTTAACCCACATCACCCTTTGAGATAGGTACTATTATACAAATAAGGAAACCAAGGCTCAGGGAAGATAAGTAGCTTATACAAGGCCACACAAATCTTTTCTATTAATATTCTTTTAAGCTTCTGGATCAATTACTAAAACAAACAAAACCTGCAGCCATTTGCAATTACTACGTCTCTGTGAACTTTATGTTTTAAATACTACTGCACAGAAAACAAAATGCAAAAACAAACTGTATTATAGACACTGATAAAAGACTATAATTGTCATTCTTAGCAACAGTTTCATTTTGTGCACTGAAAATAATATACAGTTGATCCTTAAACAACACAGTTTTCAACTGCATGGGTCCACTTATGCACATATATTTTTATAAATATAGTACAGTACCGCAAATGTATTTTCTCTTCCTTATGATTTTCTTAATAACTTTTTTTTCTAGTTTCTTCTATTGTAAGAATATAGTATAAAGTACATACAACACACAAAATCTGTGTCAATCACCATTTATGTTATCAGTAAGGCTTCCAGTCAACAGTAGGCTATTAGTGGTTAGTTTTTTGATGAGTCAAAAGTTACACATGGCTTTTTCACTGTGCGGGGAATCGGCTCCCCTAACCTCCATGTTGTTCAAGGGTTAACTGTACAAATACCATAAATATGAACCTATGAAAAATTCCATATGAATAGAATGCTATATTTGTATCTTTTATATATTATGATTCTTTGTATGATTTCAGTTGGGGAAAGATGGAGGAAGTTTTTGTTAAAAAGTTTTGAAAACCACTGGTCTAGACCATTTAAGGACTGGACTTTGGGAATTAAGAAGAGATGCAGCCTAACTGAAATGTTCAGGATGTTTGGTCTCCATAGCTGGGAACCTTGTGGTTGCAATGCCCACCTTTTAAGCAGTCTGTACTCACAGAAGGCATAATTTACCTTGGGTAGAAGCAACTTGGCCAGAGCGTGTGAGGAGAGGAATCTAGCAGCTGTTCTTAAGCTGTGGCTAACAGAGCTTCCCAGAGACCCTCCATAACCACAAAGATAGGAAGTTATTATATATTATAATAATAATGATAATGAAATTATGACATTGGGAACAACTACCAGCAGTAATCAAGTGATTACTATGCTAAGTGATTTCATGCATTATCTCATCTATTCTTAAAAACAATCCTAGTACATGGGTACTATTATTATCTCTATTTTACCAGTGCAAAGATGCAGGCTTGGGTAAGCTTGAAGGGGCTAAATCACTGGTGTAAGGTCACACTGCTAGGAAGAGGAAGAGCTGGAGTGGAACTCAGGTCTGTCCAGCACTACTACCTCGTCTGCTTTTAACCGGTATGGCAAACAGCCTGCTGTCCCCCAGCCAGCTATATAAAAACTCCATTATGCTGCTTTCTTCAACTTAAGCCCCTCAAAAGTAGTAGGAAAAGTTGGCAAGGCATCAGGCAGAAAATGGGTTGAATACCAAATTTCTTGTTGAAAGCTATGCCCCTCTTAAGGATAATAGTGGCACTATATGATCCAGGGTGGAGAATGATCTTCATTCTTTCACTGAATGGCTAATGAGATTTCCCCCAACAATGTTTTCCCTGACTTGGGCATGATCAACTTTTCTGCGTATCTCAAGCAGCTTATTCCAGACTTGTCCCTTGAAGTCTTCTCCAGGATCCTCCTTTGATCATCCAGAAGAGAGATCCTTGGAGAAGGTGAGAAATTAAAAATAAGGACAGAGTTTCCCAAGTGGCTGCCAAGCAGTATGTCTGAGGGCGTTTCGGAAGTGATCAGCATGTTCTCTGAAGGTTCTGAATACGTGCATAATTAATATAATTGATCAATAAGTATTTCTTCAACAACTGATTATCACCATTTTATGGTGAACAAAGGCTTGCTTTGGACCCTCCGCAGCAAGACTCTGGCCATCAATATCACTTTTCCACCCTGTATTTCCATTTCTCAAGTGACATTTGCACCAAAAACTCAATTTCCATCTTGTATGAATGACAACTGAGATGTGCTTTTTTAAAGCTTAAACAGAGAATGTTTTCTCCTAAACAAACCATATGCCAGCCCACCTAGGACAACAATCATTTCCCAAATTTTTCATAACTGTTATCTGTCTAGACATCAACTCATACTAAAAAGTGGGGGGGACTGTCAGAGGGTAAAACAATCAACACCTGCCAAGATGAAGCATTTGGGCAGAGCAAAGGTAGATGAAAAATAAAGAAACTGCGCTTCAATATGGTGATTAATGCACAAGAAAGATAAGCCCAAGGGTGGGCCAAGGCAGGCACTAGTAAATATATTCTCTTAAAAAATCTTGCCAGTAAATCATAATTACATACCAGGATCATAAAGTCTTTCGGAGGAGGTACCTTTCACTTGGCAAGTGGACAGAGCCTTAAAAATATAATAAAGCTACAGAAAAGATTGATGATTATAATAAGTCTACCCTTTGATTTCTTCTAGCTGCCAGTTGATAGGAAATGGTAGGCAATTTCATCTCCTCCGAGATAGGGATGGGAAGTGTCTGAAATAATATCACTTTAAAGTTCTGTGGAGCCTTGCGTACACATCCATTATATGTGAGAACTTGTGTACAACTTTGTGAAGTGTGGGGGCAGATACTGTTATCACCATTTTGCAAAGGAAGCAACTCCGGAAGAGATGAAGTGAATCAACTGAGGCCATAAGCAGCAAGGCCAAAAGTCTTCCAATTGGTACCCAATGAGTATCCATTGCCCCTATTTCCTTGAAACAAAGGGTTAGATAATGGTACTAGGCCATTTATGGATTTCATTTATCCAGGATACTCTCACTGAACAGCAGGAAAAACAGAGTGAAATGTATTTCAACTGCTTTCCTACTGTAAGTATCTGAGACTTGTACCTCTAGGGCACCTGCACATGCCAAGGTAGATGCTTAGAGTATTTTTATTTAATTTAATTTTATTTTTTATAATTTTTTAATGTGTATTTATTTTTAAGAGAGAGAGAGACAGAGCGCAAGCAGGGGAGGGGCAGAGAGAGAGGGAGACACAGAATCTCAAGCAGGCTTCAGGCTCTGAGGTATCAGCACAGAACCTGATGCAGGGCTTGAACTCAAAAGCCGTGAGATCATGACCTGAGCTGAAGATGGACGCTTAACCAACTGAGTCACCCAGGTGGGGCCCCTAGAGCATTTTTATTTTAAAAGCTATGGACATTTCAAGTGCACCTCTTTAGTTTCATGTTTTCCCTTCTACTGCTGTTTGAAGGGAGGAGATACTCAATGTTGACAATAGTGGTGGAGGGAATCAGAGGAAAGGAAGAGAGACTTCTGGAGCCCATGCAAGGGAGGCAATAGGAGTGCCTGCTGGGCTGGAGGGCTGCATTTCACATGCTAAAATAGGCATTTTCACAAAAGCATACCTAGATCTTAATGAAGAGGAGCAGGAGATAAGCCTTATCAGGGAAAAAGAAAAGACTCACAGGAATAACATTAGTGTTTGTTTTAATAGAAAAGCAGGAAATGTGTTCTGGGGCCTATCCAAAATGCCTGCCCAGTAAAAGGAGTGAGAGATGCTGTCAGTCAGTCGATTTGTAGGCTTATCTCATTTTCCCAAACAACTATTGTATGTAAATACTGGTTTATTACTGCTGATTCTAATTATATTAGATGATCTGGCACAACATAAGGTAAAACAAAGATTTATATTCTCTCGGAAATATCAGATGCAGTACAGCACATGGGCCAGAGTTTCTCTGTCTCTCTCCCTGGAAATTTGAAAACAGAGATAACGTTCTCACTGCTTAACATGTCTTAAGCCTATTGTGTGAAGGAGCACTCTACTAAATCTAGGACTGCCATAAATTCAGAAGGAAGGAGGAAGCAGAGGTGAGAGGTCAGGCATCATCATCATCATGTGCCATTTGAGGGGCTGGTTTGGGGGGGGGGAATCACTCCACCCCACCCTTATCCTCACTAATTTGACAAAAGTGCTAAATACCTTTGCCTTTCCTGTGACCTTCTGGCACCCAACCACCTCAGGGACCAACTCCACCAAATGAAAAGGGAGCCCAGTTGACTTAGGAAAGTTCTGGGTTTCTGACAGGCAGCACATAATGGTTCAAGTGGTTACACACCTGTTAGTCAAACCACCGCTGCATAACAGAGGCAGTTCCCTGATGCAGGAAATGGCACATTGAATTTCGTGTTACAGCTAATTCAACACAATTCTGGCACAGTCAAAAAGTCCATCCAGCCTGGAGTCCTGTGAAATTGATTTGGGGTATGCATGCCAAATAATCAAAGCTAAGAAAGTGACTTTCTTTTGAAAGGTCTTGTTTATCATTGCTGGGCAGTCTCTTATTTGACTCATTTGTTCTCATTTGGGGATAGCTGAAGGTTGGTAACACCTTACTGTGGAATTTACAAGAGTAGATTATACACTTGGAATGTTTAGTAGCCTTAATGGCACATAGGAAGATTGCTGCATCCATTAAGGTAATACAAGGTAAAAGGATTTATTTGGGGATCATCATGTTAGAGAGTCAGCACCACAATCCCACACAAAATTAATCTCCAAATGAAAGTATTCATGTTAAAATTCAGGTGCAAAAAGATGACAGATTTCATTTTAACACATTTTAAAAGAAAAAAAATTATCTATTTGAGGGAAATGAGTCACTGGATTGCCTGCCTTACAAAGTTAATCATAACACCAGAAGCTGGGGTCAATCTGGTCCATCTGAGCTGATTTAGCATGGTCTGCAGGATCCCAAAAGGGAAGAGATAACCTGACCTGCCATGCTGCTAGCAACATTTAGGCAGTTTCCACGGTTTTTCTAGAAATAGGACGCACTGACTTTTCCTGGTTTCTGTATAGTCCAGTCAGAACTGGTTTTCCAGCCTAGGTCCATTGTACTCTAGAGGTTCACAAAGACTAAAGGCAACATAGGAGTTAAACATCTATTACTACTGGTTTTCAGGAACAGTTTGGGTAGTATCTAGTGGTTCTCATCTGTGCAAAGCTGTTCAGAACCATCACATTCTTAAGAGACACTAATTAAAGGTTTCATGCTCTCCCCATCTCATTTGCTACAAAACACATGGGTTGAGGGTTAAGTCTATGGCGATCGTACAGAGCAAAGGGAAATTCATAGAGACATGGAAAATGCAGTGTATGATGTTTTTTAATAGAACTCTCTAATCAAAACTCTCAGAGTTATGCTCAGTAGTCAGTGACTAATAGGTTGAGGAGGGAAAGATTATATTCAATCTGCCTGTTAACTACAAGACTTTAATCAATTTCAGTGGAAAATGCTCTGAGGCAGAAAGAAATATAATAGGACAGTGATCTAATCTCTCAGAAAGCTTGGTGCCACTTTCTATTTTCTCTCCAGTTGGGAAGACACTAATGCTGAGACCATTCCCAAATGTATTCTAAATCCATGCTGAAGAAGAAGAGGGTTATCTTGCTCAATGAACCACACGTGTCCTTAGCTATGAACTGCTGACATCTGAATATCCCACTATAGTTGCATTTCATCATACCAGAGCATCTGGAGGGCCTTATTGGACAGGGAGGGTGTTATGAAAAGCCTGTAGTCTCAAAAGTATGCCCTTCTCTCCAAGAAAGCAAATAAAATCCTACAAGTAGCATACAGCAGTGCTGGTGAAAATAAGACATGTCTTTGAACCAGATTTGAACCATGGCTCACCAGTTTGTAATCTTTTGTCTAGACTACAGTTATTAGAGAATTTTTGAGAAAAGAAAGATTAATGGAGGTCAGAATGGTTATAGTATGCTTTGAAGAAGCAGTGCAATTTGATGGATCTTTGCACATGAGTAGGATTTCTCCTCTCTCCAACTACTTCATTTCATGTAAACCTATTTAAAAAAATTTTTAATGTTTATTTATTTTTGAGAGAGAGAGAGAGAGACAGAGCAGGAGAGGGGAGCATAGGGAGAGAGCGACACACAGAATCCAAAGCAGGCTCTAGGCTCTCAGTTGTTAGCACAGAGCCCAACGCGGGGCTCAAACTCAAGAGCCACCATGAGATCATGACCTGAGCTGAAGTCGGACACTTAACCAACCTAGCCACTCAGGCGCCCCATGTAAACCTACTTTTGAAAGGTCTACAAACATTACCCCCAACACACTCAACACATTCACTGTTCCCTATCAGCGCATACCTATACCCCATCCATTTAGAATCAGGGAAACATTTCTTTCCCACCTACAGGATTTATCAAAGAAGGAAGTAACTTGATAAACCATGCTACAACTCAAATTTCCTTTCATCCAAGGAAACTTTCCTGATTACCTTTGTCCCATATGAGCTCTCCCCTCAGCCACTCCAACTGACTACTCTAGGACTGTACCATTTATTTTGTTCACAGAGGGGTTTGCAATAAAATAGATCTTTTTGTGAAATGGGATGTATCAGGTCATGGGATGGGCAGAAAAGCAAACAATGTGGGATTGTTGGAAGACCACTGGATTTGGGTTGTGGCTCTGTAAATGGATTTTCTGCCTATCACCCAGATGACCACTTAAAATCAATAAGCCTCAGTCCCTTTTAGCTATAAAATGGGTGTAATAATCTCTACCTATGTCATATAACTGGTGAATAGCTCAAATCAGATAACATATGCAAGCCCTTATCAGAAGTGTAAAGGTAATGCCATCATTATTAGTCATCATTCCAGTCTGTGAGAATGGGTTGCTTCAAGTTCACTCTGAAAGAAGGATCAACCTGTCAATTTACTAGTTGCAAAAAGCAACTTTCGTTACATATTATTATTCATTGCTCCTGGTAGCCCTGCATGATGAGAATTTATAAGTAACACATTTTGAGCTGCACCTTGGAGTTAAGACTTCTACAAAGGAGATCTGACTATATTGTTCAGGATCCACTTGAGAAACAACTGTGAAGACCAAAGAGGGTAACCAAATAATCACAAATAAAGGCAAAGTAGCCAGTAATGCTGAAGGAAAGGAAGGTGATTACCTACAGGAATCTAGGACAAAATACCTGCTACAGGACTTAAGTCCACAGATTTGCAGTCTCCATTGTGACTTTAGTAAATATTTGGCTTGGGTATCTTCCTAGCAACCATTTATATATCCTTTTCCATTCTTCTTCTCTGCCTTTCTTTATTCCCACTGATTAGGTAGTGCAGAGTAATGATTACGAATGGCAGATTTGTAATCTTAGTTTAAGATTCCCAGTTCTTTTAAATCCCAGTTTAAATCCCAGTTCTTCCACTTGCTAGCATTATGACCCTTAGCAAGTTATTCAACTTTTCTGAATCTCAGTATCTCATTTGTAAAATGAGATAATAATAGTAATTAAGGCACAGAGTCTGGCACACAGTTTATTCTAAACAAGTATTGGTTATTGTTGTCATACTAAATAATAAACAATCCTAATACACTTCTCACAGCTCTCCCCAGTAGTGATCCTTGCTCCAAAATGGTCTTTCAAAACTACTCTAGCCAAATCCTCAGCGAAGATTAAAAAAATTTTTTTTTGTACTAATATGTAAATGACTTATACTTTCTAGATATATATTAAGATAATGTTTAGGAGTATCAGTGGCCAAAGGGATGAATCTATAACTGTCTGATTTTAGACAGAGTATAATAAATGTCAGGTAAAATATTTGGAACCCTTGTGTAGTAGGTAGTTCCTCGGAATATTTAGAGATTATTCAGCTTAATAAGCAGCCACATACTAATAGCAAGCCTTACCTAAAATTTATTTTATTCTCCTATCCCTTCCTCCATTTAAATATAAAATCTAACAAGTCAAGTCAACAGGCATTTATTAAGTGCCTGTTGTATGCCTGACATCATGTTGTGAAGGATATAGTAAATGAAGGTTAGTTTCTTTCTCCTTCTTATATATATGTATATATATGTATATATATATATGAATATACTTTTAACAGTTTGAAAGGAGTTG